>NW_015636034.1:1425479-1451431 GCF_001515625.1 Sinocyclocheilus rhinocerous | reverse complement strand
TAATAACAGTAAAAACAGATCATGACCACCAATTCTTAGCATGGATCAAACAAATGTGTAACAATGTACAAAAATCTAATTAGAAGAAGCCTGTTAGTGTAGCGTCAATGTTTTGTCAGTGTGTTTGTGTAAATGTGTGCATGCGCACAGGCGCATAAGCGCATCCCTGCCTAACGCTCTTCCTCCAGGCTAGTCTTCAGTCTCTAGAGAGTATGAGTCTGTGATCTATGTGTGTGTGTGTGTGTGTGCAACTTGTTTCAGATTCAATTTCCTTTGGGCAATGTCTCATTCTCTTCTGGGGTAAAGAGGTTCAAACAAACATCACCTTTTCCCACACACACACACACACACACACTTACTCAAACTCTTATGAACAACAGGCAAACATGTGCCTGTTTGGGGAGAAAACCTTCTTATGTTGAATCACAATGCAAAATACTACAAGAAAGTGTTTAATACTTCTAACCAGAACACAGCTGGTCATTAAGCATTAGCTGGTGTATTTTAAAGGCTGTGAGAAAATGTGTTCAGTACCTCTGGTTTGCTGAGGCTAGAGGACACAAGAGATCCTGAGCCCACGTCCAGGTCCCACTGCTTGCGTCCCTGGTTTAGAGGATCCAGAGCGGCGATTCTCCCATCAAGTGTGCTGATGATCACCAGAGCCCTGTCAAACGCATGAAACACACAGGTTCACATAAAGTGACAAGGGTTTCCATCACTCTATATTGTACACTAGACATTTCCCTTCATCTTCAAATTTGTTTGACATAGAGATTATAGGATGTATATGAATTATATCCAATATAAATAATGCCTAATAACAATACATGGCCAATATTAAAATACTATTTTGTCTAAATAAATTTACTAATTTACTATTTTAAATCAATTTAAAATAAATAAACTATGTGACCCTACAGCTATACAGTATGAAACACAATTGATGTTCATTTTGAAATTTGCTCAAATGACATTTAACAGTGGTATTAAATTATTAGTGTTTTTATTTTAGTGGTTTTATTAATGTATGGTTAGCCTACATTATATATTGTGGATACCTACATACTGAAGTAGGTAGTAAAGTTCTCAGCACCAAATGAATTGTCAAAAGAAATAATAATAATAATAATAAATCTTCAAGTTCTTATAATATCACTGGCAATATTTTAGGTGTAGGGTGGCCAATAGCCAATATAATGTCAAAATATGGATAAATAAATAACTTATTTTACACAATATTGTAATCTAATCAAAAATGTTGTAAAATCATTGAAAGTAGTAATTCTTTATCCATCTAGGTCCAATTCTCACGATTAACAAACTATTAACTACGACTTTTGCCTCAAACTCCTAATTTGCTTATTAATAGTTATCAAGGTAGTTGTTAAATTCAGGTATTGGGTAGGATCACGGATGTAGAATATGGTCATGCATAATATGTACTTAATAAGCACTAATAAACAGCCAATATGTTAAGAATAAGCATGCTAATAAGCAACTAGTTAATAGTGAGAGTTGGTCCCTAAACTACAGTGTTATCTTATCATCTGTTAAGGCAGATAGTTTTGGATTTATTACAAGGGCGATTTGACCCATAAACTCTTAAAAGTCTATAACGCCTACAATTGGGCAAGAGAACTGGGAGATTAAACTGTGTGCACACCAAACTATCACAAACTTTTTGTTCTTTTGTAGTATGCGATAAAAGCTAACAAGAACTGAAGTCTACACAGGACACTTCACGGCTAAAGTGCCAGGGAACTTTTTAATGGACAGGGGCAAACGCACCTGCAGGGTAGAGAGTAGGACTAAGAGCGAGGGAGTCACTTTGATCAAGTCTAAAGAGAGTTAGCACATCGATCCAGACATCAACACTGATGAGGTCAGAATTTAAGGGCACTTCAGTTCTGCTCATCCAATGCTCTGGGCCGACACCATTTGTTCTCATTCTCCAATAGGATTGAAGAGCAGAAAATGTTATGGCACAGCACTCCTGATTGGCTGGAGGGCCCCTCCAAAAATGTGAGGGCTGATTGGTTGTTGCTAAGCAGTGGGCATTGTGAGAATGAATGAGGACACTACACAGGTCCCACCCAGCCAAAAGATTGATTGAGGGAACGAAAAAAGAAAAAAAACTAAGAGACTAAGAGAGAGAGAGAGAGAATAAAGGAAGAATAACAAATCTCATTTTCTGGATGAGATCAAAGAGTAAGTGTATTCCACAGGCTGTTTAACCTCAGAAATAAAATTTAAAAAAATAAAAAGGAGTACAAGGGACTAAAATAGAAGAAAAAACACTTGAGAAAAATTGTAAAACTAAATTGAAAAAAATTCAACAGTTTGTCTGACACCAATTCAATTGTGTAGATTATATTATAACAAACAGCATAAAAAAGTGCCATGAGATGTAATTAAAGTAAATGCACACAAAATTAATTTAAGTAATTTTGTGATAATGTAGGCCTAGTACACTAAAACTAAACTCATACTCTTGTACTCTCTGTAATTTGTGCATTTTACATTTTACTTTCCTCTTCATTTTAATATATGTTCACTTTTATTTACTTTTTTGTATTTTATTGCATTTTACTGCACTTGCAATTTTCTACATTGTTTCTTTACTATTTGTCTCAGTCACATGATTTTTTTTACTCATCTGGCATATAATTTATGACCATCAGCAGGGCAAAGTAATGGTGTTGAATACAAAAGCGCATATATAATATAAATTTTATAGCCAATGTCAATATATATGCTCTACTATTTTTAAGGAAATTAAAAAAAGTTTTTCAACAACACAAATGTCTGCATGTAAACGGTTAAAGCAGCTTCACTTTATCTTAAAGCCTTTTAAAAGTGTGCCTGAACACTCACAAATGACACTCACCCTTTTGCCTCTCTCAACATTATTCTTGTCATGCTGTTTAACACACTTAGCACTTTACACACAAACAGATCCTTAAGTGCACGTCCACACACACCTGTGATCCCTCCCTCTCGCTCTCACTTACTATCTCGTCTCGCTCTCAGAGGAAGTCAAGAGATTCTCAACTCAGACCTGATGTAAACAGACTGCATGGAAGAAAAAAAAAAAAAAAAGAAACAACTAGGGTATCCGAGGGGTTTGGTCCAATCACACGAGGCTTTCCTCTTCCCTCAGCCAATCAGGGCTTAGACGCGTTTCTGCACTTTCAATCAGAAACCACTCCTTTAAAAAACACCAGCCAATGGACATAAAAAGCCCACTGTAACCACGCCACAGCGAGCAGCTCTTATCAGCCAAGTGTGAGTTAGCAAGTACCATTGCAAAACACACGCGCACAATAGGGGCATGGGGAGCACGTGGCCAAGTTGTGAAAACAGAGGCACACCCCTGCGGAGAAGCCGCAGAATTCATGGCGAGTTAACATAGTATAGTAAAGTACTTTGTGCAGACACAATTGTTCAGCATGGATGACATGCAGAAACCTGATACGGCAATTAAGCAAACAGCAATGTGATTCAAGCAAAAGTTCACTCAGAAATTAAAAACCTGTCATTTTTCACCGTCCCTTTCAAACCCAATCTTTTTTCAGTGGAACCCAAAAGCAGACGTTTCAAAAAATGTCCAGGCTGCTATTTTTCATAGGGACTGACGAGTTTTCATCAGGTTCCAAAAAGAAACATCCATACACTTTTTTTCTAAGGGTGCAGGCAAATTTACATTTGTAGGGTGAAATTCTGCAGACAAAACGCAGTCATCTCAATAGGAATTGGGAATGCGTCCTCACATGGATTTCACATCGGATTTAAGTTTGTAGAGCTTCAAATGTGTGAAGTTGACCATTATAAAGCTGCTTGGTTTGGAAGTGACTTCTGGATAAGCCGTGCTTCATGCACTGCGACAATAGACCTTCTTTGCTCAAAAAGTTTTCGTTAATGCGACCGCACCTTAGATCTTCTGAACCCACATGAAAGCTTTAGTAGAGGAACAGACTGAAATGTAAGTTATTGACTTAAAAATTTACATTGATGCTCTAATATCTCCTTTTGTGCACTGCAGAAGAAGAAGAAAATACATACAATATACAATACATACAGGTTTGAATAACATAAGGCTATAGCATGAAAACAGCCACAAAACACATCATATCCTTTCTTGTTTGGTTATTTATTTTAGCACCATGGTGAGAGACATGTGTGTAATATATATATATATATATATATATATATATATATAAAAACAACAAATAAATAAAACTTTTCTTTGATTTAATATACATTTAAAAATTAAATTTCAGTTAAATTGTCATAAGAATTAACTGAAAAGTAAAGACTTTGAAGAGTTAAAACCAAGTCAAAAGCCTAAATATTGCACATGCATTTTCTGTATAAGTGTAAGTTCTGCTGAATAAAAGTCTCCAAAAACACAGTTTAGAAGGGGCATCTTTTAAAAAAGACAAGATAAAGACTCCAGAATCCACTGAGTTTCCAAAGTGAAAGGGATTTTCTGCTTAAGTGAGCACACAATAAAATATAGCACTGCAGTAGCATGCAGAGCTCGGTATGGAGCGTTACACAAAGCACTCGGCAATGCATTTCGAGGTACCATCTTCCCCAGGCAACATCCGCAGTACACAAACATGATGTCCATACCCGTATATCACACTACAGAAAGAAGAAACCCTCACTAGAACATTCAAACCTTTAGATGCACACACCACGAGGAAAAAGTGCAGTATGTGCATTACTTGTTGAATGTGTAATGGACCAAAAAACTGTGACTAACTGCATGACAAAGTGTGTTCTAATGTAAAAGAGAAAGATGATCAGAAAAACAATAAAAATAAATCAAATTAATAACAAAAAAGAAAATATAACCAGCATTCAAAGGGGCAGTTGACCCAAAAGATTTACTCGACATCTTTCTAAACATGTAGGCATTTCTTTCTTTCGCCAAGCACAAGAGATGATATTTTAGAAAAATAAGACTCAAACTGACTTGTACAAACAACACAGAAACATTTCTCAAAATATTTTATTTTCCACAAAGGAAAAAAATTGTAGGTGAACTATGACTTTAAGGCTAATGCAACCCATTAAAGAAAGTTGCATTCATTCTAACATTGTCTCCTCCATCATGCAGAGTTTTTCTCCACGTATTGATTAAAGCATTTACACAGTGTGTCTGAGTGTGTGTGAGTGTGTGAGAATGCTTAATCTGTCCTCTGACTCCATGGCACGTTCTGACACGCCCAAGCTGCTATCTCCATGCAGAACTATAAGCGCTTCTGCCATCTCAATTGACCTTGCTAAATTTGGTGCATCCTGCAAAAACTGCAGTACAGCAATTGCACAGAAAAGCATTTCTAGCTGATTTTGATTATGAAACTAAACAGTGAGCACACCTGTATGATTTTTCAATAAGCTCCGACACTCGCTTTGAAAAAAAATACCACCACAAACTTGCACGAGAAAACATGAAAGGCGTGTGTCACACAAACTAATTCCATCATGCACAAGTCACTGTCATTTCACTCCTCTTTAACTCTCATCATCTTCCTCCTGTTTCTATCTCTCTAATGTGCGCGGTGCGGAGAAATCAAAACTCTGTCACATGGTGCTGCTCTCGTCCTATTGGACGAGTCCTGGCCTTGATCTAGGTGGCTGATTTGTTGTTGCTAAGCAGTGAGGAACCAAACTACAGAAAAGCCTAGGTCCTGACTACAGGGTCCTAGCGCCTTCGGTTTTGGGTCTCGATGTCCCCCCTTTACTTTCTCCCTCCTCGTCTCCCCAATCTCTCCCTCTGCCACACCTCTCCCATCTTCCCACCCATTGCTGCAGTGCAGTAAGGTGTGTCCTCTGCAACGAATGAAGCTTCGGTTTTGGGTCTCGATGCCCCCCCTTTACTTTCTCCCTCCTCGTCTCCCCAATCTCTCCCTCTGCCACACCTCTCCCATCTTCCCACCCATTGCTGCAGTGCAGTAAGGTGTGTCCTCTGCAACGAATGAAGAAACGGCTTAAAAGAATCAAACCACAAACGGAGCAAAAATCAAGCAGGTCCGGAGTAAGCGTTGCCACATGGCTAAGAGCAACAACACAGAATCGACATCCTAAAAAAGAAACGAGCCATTCATAAAACTGGTTTTATTTTAATTGTTTGAAGTGAGAAATTTCAAAAGTGCTCAGGTAAAGTTTGCATAAAAACATGCTAAGTTTGGTTCTGATTACAAGATGATAAAGTCTTATCGCAAAGTGATGAACTTCACTCCAGATCATGAGATCATATAAAGCGAATCTGACAGTCTCTCGCTAGTTACCTAACCATCAAGTCAGACAAAAAAAGCTCACAACAACAAGCGCACGAACTCTACCCTTTCCTTCCCTCCTGCTCTCTCTCTCTCTTCCAACTCAAATTCTGAGCACTTTTTCCTTCCAATCGTCTAATTGGCCAACAAGTTTGCCAGCTCAGCTCTTCTGATTGGCTGTTGCTAAGCAGTAGGCAGTTGGAGCTAGACGTCTGGCAGAGTTTGCACCAGGCAGTGGAGAAGCGGCATCACCGTGAGTGTGTATTTGTGTGTGTAAGAGAGAGGGCACCTCAAGCGAAGTGTTCCTCCCAAAAGGTCCCTCAGGAATCACCAGCAGTCCAAAAATACACACACCGAGGCAAAGCTGAGCTACATTAGTCTATAGGCCATACCTGGATCCTGTTCGCCAAACCAATTTAAAGGAGAACACATACGTACCACAAACTAATTCAGTTATCTGTGCATTTAAACAGCAATTGTGTTGCCTAGTCTTTGCTCTAACAGCAGTCTGGGAACTGGCATGTGGTTGGTTGCTTGGTGAGTCTGGAAGATCTTTACAATATGTTGTTGTTGTTTTTCTTCCACCTTTACTAGGCTTAATGGACTGAGTAACAACAAGTTGATGAGAGCATCTTTATTACAAGTGTTCCCCACAATCTTTGCTTTTGTTGTGAGTAGATCTCTCCAGGGTTAGACTCCCATTTGCCAGTGGACCATGCTGTGCAACACATAAAACTGTCCCAGGAGAACACCATCCCCCAGTAAAACTGTTCCATGTCACGGGGAAGGCCTGAGGGTAATGATTATCATCGCTGTGTTACTGAGAAGAGAGCACAAAGGTCTGGTTCTTGGTTCATGTATTATCAATAAAAGCCAGGCACTTGTTTGTTTGTTTACATGTGATTGATGGTTGCTTGAACACTGCACATAAATGCATGAGATGATTTGATATTGAGGAACATGGGGGGGAACATGTAGAGGTGTGAGCGAGTGTTTTATCTTGGCAGCAGGTGTGAAGGCAGCTGCTACTCTCAACCCTGTAGAGATACCGAACCAATGCAGTGTTAAACACACTACACACTATTCCCTCGAGTGTGCATGACACATATAACTATGCCACCAGAAACAAAGACCAGCCCCTCCTTCCAGTGATGTATGACTACTGTCAAGACAAAGTCCCAGGAACTTCACATTAAAGCATCGCTGAAGTGGTGTTTAAAACTGGACTTCCAGCGGGCTATTCATACACACAGATAAAGCATCTTTTTGCACTGATCATTTTCAACATATCTTGTAGTGCATGGAAGCTGACACTCATATAAACCCCAACTACGTTTTTTTTTTTTTTTTTTTTGCTGTTTCTTGGGTAAATGACTTTGTGGTTGATGCAGAGTTGCAAAAAGCATGCATGATATTTTTTGTTATTTCCTCTATAACCTGCAAAATATATGAATTTTCTCTTCTTTAGGCTGTTTAAAACAAGCAGCCTTTTCAATATCCAACTGAGGTGGTCCGTGCCATGCAGGTGTGCAGATAACTGCTGCTACATTGCTATCAGCAATACCAGAGCAAGTGCATGTCTCATTCATTCAAAGATGTTTTGAAGAAAGTTATTAACCAAACAGTTTTTGTGACCTGACTTCCAAAGAAGAAACCTGATACATTTCTCAAAATATCTTCTTTTATGTTCCACAAAAGTCTCAAGAATTTTCATTTTTGGGTCAAATATCCCTTCATATTAAAAGCTCAAAAGCAAAAATTTACAATTGCAAATGTGCAAGTGTATGTCTCAATTATTCATAATTTTGCACGAAAATTGCAGATTTTGTGCTTTTAATGAAAAGGGATTGTTTACGTAAAAATTTAAAATTCTTGAGACTATCTTTTGTTTGTAACAAAAACTGTTTATGTTAATAACATTCTTCAAAACATCTTTACACAAAACATGTGTTTCACAGAAGAATGAAAGTTGTACAGGTTTGGATTCAGTAGAACATAAGTAAATGAGTAAATGACAGAATTTTTCATTTTCATGTGAACCATCCCTAATATCCCTTAAAAGCAAAATCTGTATTTTTTTGTGTAAATTTTATTCCCCTTAAGTTAAATTAGTTAACTTAATGAAAATAATTTCAAAAAATAAATAAATTAATTAATTAAATTATATAATTATATATTAGAATATTTTATATATAAAAAAGAACAATATAACAAAATATTAGCACAAAAATATTTACAAGATATCAATAAAATATTTCTTGATAAGTTCCAAAAGGTGTCTGCTTCAACACTTCCTGAACATAACCATATACCGGAGTCAAATCTATATATAACATGTTTCAGATGTAACAGAACTGTTCGTCTTTTGCCTTCAAAGGTTTTAGAAGAATCCTCAGCACTGGCAAACCATATCCACCCTAAAATTCCTCGCTGTAACTCAAGCGAGGGTTTCCTGCTCCTTCTCATGTTATTTTCATCTTTGGAACACAGTCTGTTCTAGGTACTTCGATGTGTTGTTGCTTTTCTATTTCACCTCTTATTCTAAAGCCTGAGCCTGTAATTATCAGGACCGGACTCTGGTCGTGCCAACTTGTGCTTGTTTGGAAAAATCCTCCATTAATGGGTGCGCCACACATCGATGTGACAGCATGTCGATGGTAAGGCAAGGTGTGAGAGATTTTTTACTGCAGTGGAGCAGATCAGGTGTTCCCAATGATATTATCAGCTCCTGTGACATATTTGTAGAACCAGTATCTCCACCAAAAAGGTAGGCGAAAAACATTCACCTTTAAGCTCCAAAGGTCTTAGACAAAATGTTAGATTAAAAAAACAACAAACTAAAGCACCAAAACAGTTTCAATTAGTTTTAAAGCAAGACCCTCGAGCTCCCCATCCACCTATTCGACACTGCTTCTTTCTAAGGTGGGGCAGAGGGCTCGGATGCGGTAACACACTGATATCACAATCAGCAGAGCAGAACGACTAATTCCCGCCACAAACAAAAACAAAACATCCGGAAAGTTGGAGTGCGCGTCTGTAGTTGCGCGCTGAGCAGCGGTTTAAAGTGCGTCAGCGCAGCCTCCAGAGACCGCAGTCTACCGACGGACACCGGCTTCCTTTGAATAGAATAGAGAACTAATGTCTGAAAAAAATATCTCCCGTACAAACCTATTAAAAACGGCATTGTTAATGTTACAGTTCAAAAGACGTCTCTCTCCTCCACTGGTACAGTAAACTGTCGCTTTTTGGCGTCTTTAAGTGTGTTTACAAACAACATTGTAGTCAGACTCAGTCAGGCTGACATGCATCGCACGCCCACACTCAAAACACTGCAGCAGTGCTCAAGACAGGAAGAGCATCCTCAGGCTGCGACAGCAGTAAAACAAGTTTCGAACTCCAGAAAACAGTTCCGTTTATATAACATAAGGCAGTCCGAGTATATAAGGTGCTCTTTAAGTTCACAAACACACACTCAAGCCATCGAGTGCGATAGGAGAGATAAGCGTTCTGCACTGGCTCTGAGACTGCTGTCAGTCATCTGAATCTCCATAGTAACAGGAAAAAAATTCTAACTTAACAGATTTTTGCGTACAAGTAGCCATATTATAAATGGCAGCGTCAAGTCGATCTAAAATGTTATGCTGTCACGCGGATTTCATTTGGTAATGCAAATATTTGCACATATTTATACCCTCTTCTTGGCCCCACGGGGAGAGGTCGACTGCTGCAAACGTCCGCCCATCACGAACTCCAGCTCGGCTGCCTTACGCAAACTTTACTAAAGTTGAATAAGACTACAGAACGCAACGTGACAACCTAAAAAGCGTGTCACGCCCAGACAACCCGAAAACTTCTGCTATGACTCGGTGGAAACTGCCTAACTTACCTCCGCTGCTTGTGGAAGTTTGCGTCGCTGTCTCCAGACGGCTCTTCGCTCTCCCCGGTCGAGCCGTACTCGTCGTCCTCTACGGTCACTTCTCCGATGCCAGGGGCTCCTCCGACGCTGTCCAGTGGCCGCTCCATAACGGCAGCATGTTCCGCCGTCTCGGTGTTTGGCGTCGGAGCCACTTCGAGTTCTCTCTCTGAGAGAGACTGACTTTGCAAAGTAACCGTTAACGTTCTCAAAACAAGCAGCAGCAGCAGGGATGTGCATACGTTTCCAAACTGAAACCCCCTTTCCATTGGGACAAGTGGCACATGAGTAGTTAGACAATCACATACCAAAATAAAGTGAATTTTAAAAACTAGTCTATAAAAGGCGTTTTACAATTAAACTCGTAAGCTATTAGATCTCTTTCTGTTGTCCTCTCTTAACGTAAACATGCACTCAACAGCACCATGTTATTCCCTTTATACTTGACGTTGGCCGTGCCGTGGTAACGTCAAGCCCCGCCCCGTATCCAAACGCCCATTGGCTGAGCATGGAAGCAAATCCCTGCAGTGTGTGCTGATTGGTGCTAGCGTTTGTCAATCTTCACCGCTCGTCTACTAAGCAGATTTTGATTGCGTCCTACAACTGTCTTTTACAGTGCAGTCTGTTGACGTGGTCGGCCCTCTAGCCTCTTCATTCCATTGGGCGCTTTTCTTGTCACCCAGAAATATAGGCGGGAGGAAAGGCAGCCCAGAGCGGGTATGGCCATCTTCTTAAGTATATTATTGGCCACACCGTAGAGTTTTAGCCAACAAGATAGTAGTGTTGGCTCCAACATGCTTCACTGGTATGTTTACGGAAGCCGCGAAAGAAGTCTAGTCAACCCATTGGCCTGACAAGCTGTCAATCAAAATCATCGTTACTGTGATTTCTAACAGAGGGGCGTTGCTAATTCGTTCTGAGCGAAACTTGATTGGGTAAAAAGTACAAGGATGGATATAACGACGTGGCCATTTGTTTGCAGATAAAAGTGAGGTCATGTTTGACAGTTTTATTTCCGGGACTTTTGGTATGAAAAGAGTAATGTACTCATCCGTTGCGCAAATTGTAGTAAGTTCAGTATTGTTCTTTAATTTTATATTTCGTCACTTATCGGTTTGTAATTACAGCTTAACAACCATAACACTTCTAAAATAATATAAATAGTTTAGGCAACTTCAGCATTCTAGTTCACTGTTCACTTTTTGTAGTCATGAAGGCTGGCCATTGCGAAATGTATATGGCGCCCTCTTGTGGTTTGTTAAATAATCTTTTAACCCGTGTTTGGCGTAACTGTTAACTGAGCCACACTGGTTATAAAGCCCTTAAAACTGTCTCACTGTCTCGTTTTTATAATGTTTTCCTGATTTTGTTACCTGTAACTGTATTTTCAATCATACTCACCCCTGGCATTGATTTTTGTATGTTCTTTCTTGTGGCATAAAAAAAAACGGGTTAAATAAAGTATGAAATGCAAAATAACTAACAAGATACTTTATAGTTGATTGGTCCGGTTTTAATATTGATTTTCAGTCTAGAACATAACATTTGAAAACCTTAGTATCACAGTGAAATTGGTAGAGTAAAACACATGCTGGTATTTTAAGTAGCACCATACCCAAAAAATCACAGTGACCTCTGTGAAGAGTTTTCATTAACAGAACTGATCAATACATGTACAGAAGATAAGGCTTTCAAGCTGTGCCAACTCACCGCTGCTTTCATCCCTCAACAACAGTGTTCGTGGCCACAGGCACATCGAAAAATTATACGAAACAAAATCAATATCAAAAGCCAAGTGGCATTTCACAACTTAAAAAGAGAGAGAACATTCATTTGTGCTTAGCAATACATACACTACTGTTCACTGGTTTGCAGTTGGTACTTTTTTTTTCAAAGAATATTTTAATCAGCAAAGACATCAAATTGATCAAAAGTATCAGTAAAGGACAGTAAATATTTATAATTTTATAAATTTATAAAAAAAGATTTATATTTCAATAAATACCATTCTTTTGATAACATTTGAAAACCTTAGTATCACAGTGAAATTGGTAGAGTAAAACACATGCTGGTATTTTAAGTAGCACCATACCCAAAAAATCACAGTGACCTCTGTGAAGAGTTTTCATTAACAGAACTGATCAATACATGTACAGAAGATAAGGCTTTCAAGCTGTGCCAACTCACCGCTGCTTTCATCCCTCAACAACAGTGTTCGTGGCCACAGGCACATCGAAAAATTATACGAAACAAAATCAATATCAAAAGCCAAGTGGCATTTCACAACTTCAAATAGTGTATTTTATCCAGGGGCAGAATCCTCTGAAATGATTGATTACTGAACTAAACTAACCGCTGTGTGCTGGCAAAGGCCACTCGTTTTGCTTGAGGTTTCACGTTGGAGCGTCTGAGGAAATCTGTCATAATCAACAAAGCAGATTCAAAATGATCATACAAACCCACAGACACTATACTAACGATGCAATAGGGTGTGACTGAGAATTTCTCAAAAGCTGCATGCATTTGTAAGGCTAGGAACTATGCTTTGTGAAAATATAAATTTATGGAGGCACAGACGGAGGCCACGATATTCATACATTTGTACAGACGCCCATGTAAGACAACATTCATGGCTACGTAAAGCAGCACAGAAGGCAAACTAACACTGTAGATGTACCGTATGGACAGTCTCTGTAGACTCCAGCCCAACATAAGCAGAATTGTCCAGACAGAGGATATGAGAGGAAAAACAGGTATATCTGAAGGATCTGAGGATCTAATGTTGCATTGTTGTGTGAAAATCCATATTTCATGTGCACAGCCACATGAGAGGCACTGATCAGACGTCTGACGGTTTCTGTAACAGAAAATAAGATAACCTGTAGGGAAAGAGCTGCCAGAGTCTGTGTATTTGAACGGCACTTGAGGTGTGCAGGCTGGTCTATCGCAAGAGCAGAGGAAGATCTTCTTAGTTCTAAAAAAAAAAAAAAAAAAAGTATCACAGTTTCCAGTTTTTCAACATTTCTTAAGCACAAAATCAGCATATTAAGGCCAGTACACACTGCACCAACAGACACTGACCAATGGCAACAGCCTAATATTGAATCGCTGTTTGTTGGGTATTGGAATATCTGATAAGTGGAGTAATGCTGCTAAAAATTCAGCTTTACCATCACAGGAATGAATTACATGTTTAAATATATATTTAAAATTAATTTTAAACAGTCATTTTAAATTATGATATTTCACAATATTGCCATTTACTCTATTTTTGATCAAATAAATGCAGCCTTGGTGAGCAGAACAGACTTCTTCTAAAAATAAAAAAATAAAACTTTTTAACAATAGAGAAAAGGTTTTCATCTGTACTGACCTGGGATCATCTTGATGGCTGTGTTGACTTCTTTCCAGTTCTCTGCATGCTCAAACTTCCAATCCAGGATGAAGTTACTGTTATCAGTAACCACTGGACCCTAAAGTTCAACATTGTAAAGAAAAATCATCAGATGACTAGACCATCCATTTCATAGAAGCCCACTACATTCACTACATGGTACAATGCTACTTTCTGGGAAAGTCAAGGCAAGATTTTAGAAGGAAAAAAACAAAACAAGTCAAGATAGGGAGCATGTCAAAGAATAATATACTATACTACAGTACAATGATGATTAGCCATTCAGTTGTATCCGACTCTTGGCGATCCAATGGGCCAACTCGCGCCATGCTTTCCGATCTTCTACTTTCTTTTTCAACTGTTCAATGCCTAAGTCTGTGTCACTTCTAATGATATCAAGCCAATGTGTTTTTTGGCGGCCTCTTTTCGTTTTTCCGCTACCTATGGCAAGCATCATTGCATGTTCTAGTGAAGCTGTTCGCATAACAGGGCCGAAAAAGGTAAGACGCAGTTTTGTAATTTTGCCTTCAAGTGACATCTCTGGTTTCATACACTTCAGGACCTCTCTATTGGAAACCCTTGCTGTCCATGGTATTCTCAAGAGCCTTCTCCAACACTATAACCCAAAGACGTCTATCCTCCTTCGATCGTTTTTTTTCACAGTCCAGCTTTCACATCCGTATATTGATATAGGAAATACAATTGCCTGAACTAGTCTACATTTGGTTGTAAGATTGATGTCTTTGCTCTTCCAGATTTGTTGCATGCTTAGCATTGCATTATGTCCTAATGATATTCGACGCTTTATTTCATGTGTACCGTCGCCGGTTTGGTCAATCATAGATCCCAAGAAGCAGAACTCCTTAACGCATTCAATTTCCTCTCCATTGATGGTTACGTTAATTAACCATCCAGATCCAGCTGTAGACATTATTTTAGTCTTTTTGATGTTCAGGTGGAGTCCCATCTTTTCACTTTCCCTTTGAATTGCTATTATAAGGTGTTTCAGAGCATCCTCGGTTTCTGCTAAAAAAAAGTTGCATCATCAGCATAACGAAGATTGTTGATATTTCTGCCTCCAATCTTCACACCTATGTCAGAATCTTCCAGACATGAATTCCTCATTATCACTTCAGCATAAAGATGAAAAAGAAAGGGGGAGAGAATACACCCTTGTTTCACACCCCTTTCAATTCTGAAGCATTCTGTGTCGCTATACTGCGTTCGAACAACGGCTTCTTGATCTGTGTAAAGCGATCTTATCAACTGGGTCAGATGAGGTGATATTCCCAATTTTTGAAATACCTTCCATAGCTTATCATGTTCAACACAATCAAAGACCTTACTGTAGTCAATGAAACACATATAGATATCTTTTTGAAATTCATTGCATTTTTCAATGATCCATCGCAAATTTGCTATGTGGTCACATGTGCCACGAACTCGACGGAAACCAGCCTGCACATCAGGTAGTTCTGTTTCTATGATTGGGAGTAGGCATTGCAGAAGGATTTTTAGAAGGATTTTGCTTATGTGAGCGATAGTTGCTACAATTCCTTGCATCACCTTTCTTTGGTATTGGTATAAAAACTGACCTTTTCCAATCTTTTGGCCACTTCCTGGTTTCTCAGACCTTTTGGCAAATTGCTTTAATGGCTGCAGGTGGAATTGGCCTCAGCAATTCCGCTTGGATACGGTCAAACCCAGGGGGCCTTGTTGTTTGATAGCTGTTGCATCGCACATATAATTTCTTCATTCAAAATAGCAGGTTCTATTTCCACTGGGTCACAGTTGGGTTGTTCTCCAACACTGGTGTTGGAGTATTATATTGTATACTACAATATAATACCCTAAATAGTGCAGTCAACACAAATGTGATGACTTAGTTCTTTTCAACAATAAACCAAGTTCTTTGGGTTGAATGAGTTATTCAAATTAAATCAGAGAAATCATGGAGTCCGTATTTTAGGGCAGGACATTGATTTTGTTTTACATGTAATGTAATAGAAGTATATTATAATAAGAAGTAAAAAAAAAAAAAAAGAACCCTTAAAAACGTAAATAGCACAAATGGATGGAATTCAAGATCCATTAGTAAGACTCTCTTACAGCTTTACTGACTGCCATCCTCAGCACAGCCTCTCCTCCAAAGCGCCGGGCAATGGCTCTGGACACAGGCACATACGCCATGGGAATGACCTCCACCGGCACACCTTTCTTCCACTGTTGCCCCAGAGCCTTCGAGTCCTTTCTACCCACACAAGCAATGAAACGACATCACACAAACACATCTCAACTTCTAGTGGAAGACTCTCGTATAATTCTAGCAATCACAGGCTGGGTTATGATGAAACATTACCACTGTTTCACTACATGCAGTGATCAGCAGTATGATCAGCAGTAATTATGGGATGCTAAATATATACCAAATATTGTAGTTCAAACAATAGTGCACAGTGGGTTGATTTTCTGGGAAATGTCACTTTGGATAAAAACATCTGCTAGACACCACATTCATACCTATAGTCTGCAATGACAATAAAGTGTTTGGCACAGCCAGCTACAATCTTCTCCTGGGTTAAGCATCCTCTGTTTTGAGGGAGGAAAAGAAAAGGACATGACACTAGACCTGATGACACCTCAGGGATTTCACACAAATGAAGAGAAATGGAAAAAATACTTGAATTAAACTTTAATTTTCCAATCATACCCTCCTCCTTTAATCAGCGTCAAAGCAGCATCAACCTCATCGGCTCCATCAATCGCTACATCCAGCTAAAAGACGAAAAAAAAGACTCTCAAAATCAAAATTTGATTTATTTGTTAGCTCTTCATTAATTCACAAACCCCCTGCAGTTCCCTCATAAACCCCCAGGGGTTCACAAAAAACCCAGTTTAGGGAAAGCTGATGTAATTAAATTTGGGTAACTGAACTCTTTATGCTATTCAGGGTGTCATGGGTACTCATGTGATAAATTAATCCAGTCGTAGTAAAGTTTTTTGGCAAAAAGCTGTTACTTTATTTCGGCCCAACAAATGTTACCTATTGCTATTCCAGCATCAAAGTCAAATCATATATTTTAATTGCCCTTTCCAACATAGCATTGTTTTACTAAACTTTTCCATTCTATAATGTTATCTAAGCTAGTTAAGTTGTCTAAATCATCTTTTTTACTTTTTTTTTTACCCATTCCAGCTGCCCGTCCACATGCCGTCTCGGCCCAAACTCACCTCAGGATGCCTGTCTAAATCAGACAAAGTGAGACCGTGCTGCAGAATCAGCTGACGGGCCTGGATCAACACAACTCAATTAAGTTAGTTATAAAACACAGGAGTTTTCTAGTTTTAAATGAAGCTCCAAATGAATGAACGCTGACCTGAAAAGACGTGGGAACACACACGATATTCAGCTTCTCCTGTCTGACCCTCTCAGCTAGAAAGAAAACATATTTTACTAATTATCACTGTTAAGAGCTCTAAGCATGAGTACGTAGTATTAGATCACATGTCTTACCCAGCCTATCCACAGCATAGACGATAGTTGAGCCACTGCCCACTCCAACTACCTGATTATTCTGAAAGAGAAATGAAAAGTCACATTTTATAGCATAAGCATAACCCAACCCAACCAAATATAGTCATACATCAGACCACCACAACACTGATAATAAAGCCTGAATTCATTTATTTCTTTCAACAGGGTCAGTAAAGGAGGTGCTTAACCTTGAGGAAATATTCTTTAGCCCAAACAGTTGATCATGGCGCTAGAAACAACAAGGTCATGGGTTTGGTTTTCAGAGAATGCATGAAGTGCTAAAATGTACACCTCAGGAGGTCAAACCAATTTTTATATTCATTTTCAAGTAGGTATATAATTCTTACTTTTTTATTTAAGCATGTTACTAAATGTATCTAATAGGCATCTCAACAACAACAACAATAAAAGTGTTCATGACTGTTTTACAAGCTACAAGCTTAATCTCAATTTGGAAGCATGCGAGAGTCAGGTGAGGTTTGCAGAAACCAAAGTTCACTTTGCTAGTCCAGTTTTTACCAGATTCACCTTAATCACTCAACTGACCCTAGTGTGTTACAAACAATTAATTATTTATAGTACCCACAGACTGCACCAGTTAGCCATTTCCAAAGGTTTAATTTGAGCAGAATTAGCATCTTTATCGCCTAGCTTACTGTATGTTTAAAGCAACCTGCTGCGTAAATAAACACAGGTGCTCAACTGATGCCACCTGAGCCACACTCACTTACTAACGTTAGCTGACTTCACTGTAACATCCCAGCTAGCATGTTTGAAGCTGAAGTGTCACAGCGGATACTCACGATTAACGTTACATACTATAACTGCCAAAGCAAATACAAAACACCATTACTGCAGTGTTGGCGCGTATTTTAATAACGCTACGTACATCGAGCATCGTGTTTGCTACGCATGTTTATTCACGCCTCCTAAAGTATTTAAAGCACCCGTTTATCCAGTTAACGTTAAACTAATGTAAGTACCGTTAGCGTTAATGTGTCACTCGCACCTAAGGTAAATACACAATCTCACCTGTATGTGGTTGTCCACAGCAGCATAAGCTGCCAGTTTTTTGGCCTCTTCAGCCATTAGAGTGCCGTGGTGCCGCCTGCTGCCGCTACACACTGTTGTTTCCCCGGCGGAGAGAGGAGGAGAGATCTGCTGCTCACCGCAAACTCAACCCACCTCCTCCGCGGCCTCATCACACAGCGCCTCCACGACCAACACAACGAGATGCGTGCCTCAATAACATATGTGCACGAGCAGAGGGATATTAGAGAAGCTTAACTGAACAGATATTAAAGGACGCTCAACATATCAGCTGTCAGATAAGTATTAGTACGGTGTTTTCATAACAGAGCAGAGTACAGTGAATTCCGATTCCGCGTGAGTCGGATCTCAATGAATCAGTTGCACGAACCGTTTGAGTCGGATCTTTTCATCCAATTGGTTTAAAATATCAAGTCTGATCTTTTTATTAGAGGGAGAGAAAAAAATCGGTCAACAAATCATCGACTGAATCTTGAATCGTCTCTTTCGGACAATATTTCCGATTCGTAATGAGAATCGATGACAGTTGGAGTAAACCGAGGAGGATTGGCTGATGGGGCGAGAAGGTAACCTTAATAACTGATCATAAATCACATGCAGAAATATGTTTTCAGTAGTGATGGTAAAACTAAACTTTCTAAAGAGGATACAACTGTATTGAAACTGGGTTTATTACTGGGTTGGCCTTTATTGTTTATTTTATTTTTATCACACACGAAATTTGGTTTTAATAGCATTTTATTAACAACACCCAGCCGAGAGTTAACATATTTAAAATATATTCATATCAGAATGACTTGCCTTTGAATGAGCCGAATCAAGGCTGCAATAATCAAATGAAAACTAAAACGCAATAAACACTGGTAATTGCTTATGTGCAATATGGTTTGGTTGTAAGTATTATTATTATTATTACAGCCACTCTAGGAATCAGGGACCACGTGTGATGTAAAGAACCGCTGAACCGTTTTTTGTTTTTTTTGATGAATTGTTCAAATGAACCGATTCCCCCTTAGAATCTGTAATGCTGTCATTAACTATACTTAACATGACCAGTAGAGGGCAGTTTATGCCAACATTATTTTTAATTTGTGGTATGTGTAGTAAAAGCATTTAAACACATTAATAAACATTTTTTTTTAAATTAACTGTGGTAATTAGCAATGAAACTATAACCAACTATAAATAGAAAACAGAGGAGAGCTGAAACAGATGGGTATCAATATATCTCTTTATTTGGCAATCAGCTTGAAATGATCTAGATTTCAGTGTATAGCATACCCCTATTAAACCCACACAATCCTTCCAATAAACATCTCTTATTTACCATAGTTTTTACATATTGCAGTTTACAAATTTAGCTTATCTGTTTGACAAAATCAATTCGACAATGGATCTTTTTTATGTGCTATATAAAAATCTACACAGTATACATTCATGATTAGAAAAAAAAAATTAAAAACAGCACAGAACAGAACTCGTCAACATATCCCACCCAGGTGTGAGCGATCACAAATTAAAGCTGAATACTTCAATATTACAGTAAATACTAAGAGATGTCCAATGACAAACAGGATTACTGAAGGGAGGTTGTTTTTACACCAGAGGTCTGGACTCAAGGAGAATAACTATGATACCGTTACAGGGAAGATAGAGAGAGAAACAGCCAAACAGGAATGCTGATTACGCGAGTGGTGCGAGATGTTCAAGAGAAAACCAACTTTTTCAACAGTACATCTAATCTCTCTCTCTCTCCGAAGCTTAAAGCTCTCCATGACAAGAATCAGTCGAGTCTGCTTCTCAGCTTTCTCTAATCTCATATTGCCTATGATTAAGTGCACAGGTGCTCACTTTTTTGCCCACAGTTAGTCAAACCATGTCTTTTCTCAATTTGTGCGCCTTCGTTTATAACGTCGCTCTCTCCAAGAATGTAACATGGTTTGATGGGTCAAAATCATCAGATATCTGCGTCTTCCGACTTCTTTTATTCGGAAAGATCGCAAACAACTATAAACGAGTATAAAGTAGGGATATAAAGGTACTATACCTTCATTTGACAATTATTTCTAGTTGCTTTTAATAATAGCACAACTAATTACATAATAGTAATACAAATCAAAAGTTTCGATGTCTTATAAAAGGCATGCCTTCTCTGTTTTAAATATATTGTGAGATGGATAGACATGAAAGTGTGCGTTTAAGTGCCTTTCTTTTGGGCATCGTTTATAATCATGCCTCTGTGTGTGTGTGTGTGTGTGACTGGGGAAAGTACACAGATGTGGTGTCCTGTGATGTGCAAAGCTTAAATGTCAGAGTCCATTCAGCAGTGAGTAAGGTCCGCAGAAATGCTGCTTGTTTTTCTCCGTTTCCCTGAAACCCCAGCGCTTAGAATACATTCTCTACACATCAGTGGGTCTCCAAACTAGAAGTCTATTACCTCGAAAGAAAACTCTCTTTAGAAAACTCTAAAATATTGATAGCCTCTAATAATCCGCTGTATTGCTATGAGACACAGTTTCCTAAAATGTGTGTATTCTTTTGGTCCATGCTCACTTCGTTATTACTTATTTGCACTGATATGTACCAAAATGAGCTGGAAAATCTGCCATCGACAGCTTTAGCTTTTTTACTTGATGTATGAGAAGTTTTGCACTGGGTGTGTGTGTGCGCGTCAACGTTCAGCATTAAGAGGTATTGCTACAGATTCAGGTCAGTCTCTTGTTCAACAGCTGTATTTGTGTTGAGAACACTATGGTCGGAGATGGAGTAAATACTTGTGTAATTTAGTCATGGAACAGTTGTCGAGAATACGCGTGATGGTTTCCTACGTCTCATAAATCAAGTGTTTGTGATGCATGGATACATCAGAATAGACTAGAGAGAGAGGGGGTGGGGGCTTTGGTGTACTATTTAGATCATGAGAGAAGCAGTGACTGACCAAGGTCAATAGTCAAACAGTCAGACAGCGGTCTGTCATTCTACTCTGTTTTGAACAGGCATCTTCAAATATCCTTCTTTTCTAATCTCCCTCTTACTCATTCAGTGCTTCACCAGAATGTCTGCTGTTAAACACTAGAATCAGTTTGTTTTTCCTCCCAGAGTTTTGCATTTCAGAAATACAATTCCCAGAGTCCTTTGCTCAGAGGCTCAGTGTGCATGCCTTTACATGCGCTGTGCATCCATAATGTCCAGGTACTTAGCCTCGATGATCCTGGGCAGCAGATAGTTCCTGAAACAGAGACAATATTACATAAATTATGTTAATTACATACAAACAGATAATTAAGAAAATATATATTTGACTTTTATTTGTTTTTTTTTTATATTATTTTTTTTATTAAGAAATGCATTTTTAATGACATTTTTATAATTATTTATTAATGAATAACTATGCATTAAGAAATTAAATGATATAATTATTGAAAAGGAAATCACAAAAGTGCTTCAATTTTTAATAATATTTGAAATATTTTTTGCTAACAAATTATGTGGTGCAACAAACAAAATCACGTGGAGCAACCAACATACGGGAAAAAAACTATTAATAACATAAAATAGGACATGACTGACCTAGTCAGTAAGGTCAGTAAGTCTCTTAAAATATCAGATGTTTTTTGTTTGTTTTAACCAGATAAGATACGTTTAGGTTGTAAAATATAATGTTCTGTGACTACCCAAAAATATAGTATTCAAAATATTTGCATTTAAAAATACATTTGACTTTGAAAATAAAGTACTGGTTCAATTTGTTTTATTAACTTAATATTTTTCATTTTGTCTGAAAATAATTATCAAAATGTGTACCACATGACATTTTCAAACAACAGTTTTTCAAACTAGATGAAAAGCACATGACTACAAAGAGTACATTTCTGAGAACTTGAATATGAGCTTTAGCAAACACCATTTATTACGCATGCACGTGCACAGCAAATCACACACTACACAACAGATGGGAGCTGAAGGCATTTCAGTACTCACCTGATGGGTATGAGGATAAACATTAGCAGAGGAAAGATCATCTTCATATACGGGAGAGGGTACATCCCAAACGCACACAGAAAAAGCAGCTGCACCATCTGAAGGAAAGTGAAGTAATGGATCTTCCTCTGCGGCACCTTGCGGATGTAGTGAGTGGGAGGGTAGGACCTCTGAGAAAGAGTGAAAGAGAGATAAAGAAAAGAAAGAAAAATAGGATAGGATATAGCTGTCATAATGCAGATAAATACAACTGTATAACCCTGAGCATCTTGACTGATGGGATTCGGTCACAGTATGGACACTGGTCACATACACGAGTCTCCACAATACGGATATAAATCAGATCTATTGCTGGGCAATATGCAAATGAATGGAGATCAAGTCCATGATTACATGTCCAGATTTTTCTACTCTTTTTATCCCATAGGGCAAACAGTGTTTAAGTTTGTGGTTGCTACAGCCTTGTATCTCATCTACGATTACTTGTTTAAGTCTAGCTTATTAATGAGATCAACAAGTGTGTTTAATATATTAATATATTTAATTAATAATTTAATAATATCTAGTATGTACGTGTTATGAAAACAAGTTAAACCGAAATACATTACTGTTCAAAGGTTTGGGGCCAGCTTTTATTCAGCAAGGCATTTATAAAAACATTTATAATGTAACAAAATATTTCTATTTCAAATAAATGCTGTTCTTTTGAACTCTCTATACATCAAATAATCCTGGTAAAAACAGCTTTCAACCTTGATAATTTTAAGAAATTTGTTTATATGTTTATATATTAAATATATTTATATATAGTATAAATTATATGAATATAAATATATACATGTAAATATTTTCAAAATATATACTGTATGTGTGTGTATTGATCATCTTCATATACGGGAGAGGGTACATCCCAAACGCACACAGAAAAAGCAGCTGCACCATCTGAAGGAAAGTGAAGTAATGGATCTTCCTCTGCGGCACCTTGCGGATGTAGTGAGTGGGAGGGTAGGACCTCTGAGAAAGAGTGAAAGAGAGATAAAGAAAAGAAAGAAAAATAGGATAGGATATAGCTGTCATAATGCAGATAAATACAACTGTATAACCCTGAGCATCTTGACTGATGGGATTCGGTCACAGTATGGACACTGGTCACATACACGAGTCTCCACAATACGGATATAAATCAGATCTATTGCTGGGCAATATGCAAATGAATGGAGATCAAGTCCATGATTACATGTCCAGATTTTTCTACTCTTTTTATCCCATAGGGCAAACAGTGTTTAAGTTTGTGGTTGCTACAGCCTTGTATCTCATCTACGATTACTTGTTTAAGTCTAGCTTATTAATGAGATCAACAAGTGTGTTTAATATATTAATATATTTAATTAATAATTTAATAATATCTAGTATGTACGTGTTATGAAAACAAGTTAAACCGAAATACATTACTGTTCAAAGGTTTGGGGCCAGCTTTTATTCAGCAAGGCATTTATAAAAACATTTATAATGTAACAAAATATTTCTATTTCAAATAAATGCTGTTCTTTTGAACTCTCTATACATCAAATAATCCTGGTAAAAACAGCTTTCAACCTTGATAATTTTAAGAAATTTGTTTATATGTTTATATATTAAATATATTTATATATAGTATAAATTATATGAATATAAATATATACATGTAAATATTTTCAAAATATATACTGTATGTGTGTGTATTTAATATATACATAATAAATATACACAGAACACACACGTATATTATGTGAACAAAAACTTTTATTTTGGATGCGATTAATCGTTTGAGAGCACTAAAACGTATATTAACTTAATAGTTAAGAAAAATAGTTTTAAGCGGTTAAAAGTTAATAGAAATATCAAACAATTTGGGTCAAATCAAAAATCATTTTGCTAAATCATTCTGCTTTTGGGATGTGCTTAATTTTTTTCTGCCAATTTGTATTGGATCTTTTGTTTTGAAGACTTTTATAGCTTTGTGTAATATCTCATATGCATCTCATACCACCTCCTAAACCATCTCAAATGCTTCTTGAGGGCATTTATACTTATCTATCCGATCAGCAAAAATGCACAAAGCATCCAGCCACAAAATGCATCACTTGGTACAAAGACATTTACATCCATGACAGGTAGAGGGCGCTCTGATGCTTTATTTGCACAGCGGGTGCTCCTCTCTCTCTCTCTCTTCTGTGTTCTTATTTGTAGAACACCTATGACTTTTATTTGCCTTTGTTTTCATCAAAGACACACGCGCGCACACACTTACTTGTTCTTTGAGTAGCAGAGCCATGCGGTCGCACATTTGATTGCCGTCAATGGATGTGAGAGCGATGTGGAGGAAGAGCCCATAGAGCACAGGCTTAGGAATCCACTGCAGGGGCACCGGCAGCAGAAACAAGCTCACACCTATCAGGATGTTAGCCACGAGCGAGGTCACCCGCGTCTCCTTCACACTCACTATACTACACACACGCACATGCACACACACAGAGGAGTCATTTAAAACCAAGCACAGTGTGCCAATAGCTACTAGAATGACGTTTGTGCTTCACAGATTGATTGCGAGTGTAATTGTTTGTGGTGTGGGCTCACGTCTCGTAGAGGTGTCCTCCCTCCACCCTTTCCTCCACGATGGCTAGCTGTCTGACGTGCAGAGTGGAGTGCGGGAACGCAGCATGCATCCACGGCAAGCCCAGCACAGACATCAAAATATTAATCAAGCCAGACAGAGTCAGGTCCCAGTGATACGCCGTGCCCTTCAGTAACCTGTGGCACACACACAGTCACGACTCAACAGTGTTCAACAGCGGTGCCCTACCAAGACCAATATACAATCTGACCCTTCAGGGGCAAAGCGTCCAGTTTCTAGCGATGTGCCATTTTTATGTCAATGCTGAAAGCCAATCATAATATATTTGATGTTTAATATGCAGCTAGGTAGAGCAGGACCAATGAGGTTTCAGTGTGAATTGGGCTTCATGTTGTCATGCAATAACCTACAGTTCAAAAGTTTGGGGTCTGTACCTTTTTTTAAATTAATTAAAATTAACTAATTATTTTAAAAAAAAATTTTTTATTAATAATGCTATTTGGCAAGGATGCAACTGATTAAAAGTGACAGTAAAGACATTTACAATATCAAAAAAGATCAATTTCTAATAAATGCTGTTTTTTTAAAATGTAATTTCTATTCATCAAAGTAGAGGTCTGCGCGGGACTGTTTTTTTAGTCCCGCTCCCGCAAGGTTCTATTCCGCACCCACCCGCTCCCGCTATATATTCACTCTTTGTTCACCCGCTGTCTGCTTAGAATAATTTTCTTCCCGACCCGACCGTTCCCGCTAAATTTAGATCTTGTTTCCAGAATCTCACATTTAAATTTCCGCTACTGAAAGAAAGAGAGATAGGCTGACAAATAAAAGTGTAGTCTGAACAAAATTGTATTTTTTATTCACCTTGTCAAGAGTCTTGAATTGATTGACCTTGACTTGAATTTATATGAATTATCTTAAGACACAAAATTCATTTAATATTTTATGCAACACAGTAGGAAAAAGTGTCAAGAGAAAATAAAAATGTTGTACAAAAATTGTCTTTTCAAGATACAATTCGTTTAACATTGACAACACAATAGGGAAAAAGTGTCGCAGAGAGAAAAAAAAAAAGTAGGTTGTACATAGGGCTGTCGCGATAACCGCAATATCGCAATACCACGCTATTGACGAGCAAACCGCAGAGGAATGCAAGAACCGCAGCAACCGCGATTTTT
>NW_015636034.1:1420914-1425233 GCF_001515625.1 Sinocyclocheilus rhinocerous | reverse complement strand
TGAGCCAAAATCATCACAATTAAAAGAACCAAAGACTTAAACTACTTCAGTCTGTGTGCATTGAATTTATTTAACACACGAGTTTCACAATTTGAGTTGAATTACTGAATTACTGAAATAAATGAACTTTTCCACGACATTCTAATTTATTGAGATGCACCTGTATTTACCACAGGTAGGCTACAGCCTGCTCTGGGCATCGTTATGCACATGCTGCACACAGACCTCCGCAAATAAAACGCGTGACGTTTAAACCATGCGTGCAGCGCGTGCATAACAGTCCTGAGCGTAAGCTGTACCGGTGGTCAATAAGAATAAAGCGCAGATATGCTGTTCTAAATGGACGTCGGGAACGGGATATTGTTAGACTGCCCGCTCCCGTTCAAATTACACCAGAGTTACCGACCGCTACCACGTTTTATTCGGGAATTGAATCCCGCGGCGCAAAAAATCGGTCGGGTCCCGCGGGAGAGCCGCAGGAATGCAGACCTCTACATCAAAGTATGCTGATTTTTATTTATTTATTTTTTTGTGAGCATCAAATCAGCAGATTAGAATGATTTCATGTGTAACTGTAGAAAATGTATTAAAAAAGAAAACTGTTATTTTAAACTGCAATAATATTTCACAATATTTGTGTAAAAACATTATAGTAGTGTGTGCATCTTGGACCCCAAAGTGATTCCTCTAGCTGAGACAATTATTTATGAGTACTGTGTTCAGTGCCCTATTAGAAATTCCAAATAAATAAATTGCTTACAGTTTTAATCATGAAAATATGTTCATTAATATTATTTTAAATGACACATCACATTATATTATCAAATTAGGGGGTCAAATGAAACACTTCCCTTCCGTTTTAAGTTTTTCCTTTGCTAACTTGCTTAGCCCTCATTATGGTAATGTTGTGTTGCTCATTTGTTGCTCTTTGAAAATAAATGAGTGTAGGATGCTATAAATCACAGCCAGTGAAAACACTCTTCAACATGAAATAGGCAGCTTGTCACTTATTACATTGTGCCTGGTTAGGTTAATGTTTAGGTGAAGTTCATTTTATCATTAATCATTTTAATAATCTGTAGTTTTCTGTAATGAAGCCACATGTATGAGTGGGATAGGATCTCAAAACACAAGTTTAGCTGAAACTAATTTAAAAAAAAATTTACCTGTTTTCAGGCGCATTTGTGAGAGAAACTACGATGTTCTGGTCGATGAAGATGAGGAGAAACAGGAGGAAGCCCAGACCCATTGCGCTCAGAACACTCGCTCCGCTCAGCTTATCCAGTGGGGCTATTTGAAACACCGGACCTTCATGGAAGTTAAACACTGGCACTGGAAGAGAACAAATAACAGAGTGAACCTCAGATCACAAACCTGCCCTCCAGCAGTCATCCAACAGTCATCAATGATTTTCCTCATGGATTATTTCTTGCAATCACCATCATGTCACTTTATAATATTGAAAAGGGATTTCTATTGGGGAAAAAAGGGCACAACCCTTGTGCAGTTTGTCTTAGCAGTTAGCCAGTAAGGAAGCACATTTGTTGTAGAACGGTTGGTTTAGGTCTAAAAATGAACACATTTAATTGAAATCCTACATTTATCACAACTTATATTTTTATAGAAAAAATAACCGTAGCACAATTATAAAGAGTACTTACATACTTATACTTACATCTACAGGAAAAGGTGATTAGTTACACATTAATATGTTCATAGGAAGGTATGTGAGTGTACCTGCATATCATTTGCTATCTATTAACTTCTTATACAGCAAGTTAATTACAAAAATGCTACCCAATGTTTATTTTTTTCCCACATAAAGTGTGAAGTGGCCCTGAATTTACACATTATTTGGAAGAAAACACTGGGCAGGATATGAAATAAAATACAAATAAATTTGGGGACTATACATAGCACACAACACTACAGCAAAGTTTTGGACTGTTTGGCCATTTCCTGCAAAAGCAGGCCTTTTTTGAGAGGTTGTGATTTGATCTCATTTCGAATATGAGCCTCTTGACTGCAGCATTGGAGAGCTGAGTGAACGTTTAAAGAGCCTGAGGTAAGAAGTAAAATCTCACTCTGATAACCAAGTTAAACTCCCACACCGAACTGATGACAGAGGAGTTGGAGGAATAATGTAGTGATAGTCGGAGTGAGTGGCTTTGCTGTAATGTGCTGGCAGTCAGAGAAGGAGAGTACAGGCAGTGTGTGTGTGTGTGAGAATGTCTAAGTGTTGGTAGGGGTGTACATTTTGGCAAGCCTTCCTGGACACAAACTGAGCCAAAATTGAACTGATTCTCAGTACGGAATCTTTTCTGCTATTTGCATGTAATTTCAAAATTGCAGCATTGTGACATATTGAAGATAATCCCCCAATATGATTAAAAAATTTGCATAGTAAAACAGTTTTATCATTATGAGTGTTTTGATTTTTCTCTGCTTAAATTATACCATAAATGTACTCACATTTTTCACCTTGTTTTAAATACTATTATGATTAAAACAAAAAAAACTTTAATACTGAATGACTAATACGAAGTGAAATAATATAATGAATACAAAAATAACCTAATGTAAATGATAAAGAATGTTTCATGTCAAATAAAAAAAATAACAATAGCAAAGAAAACAACATTAATAAGTAATAATGATAAAAAATATCTAATATAATCTAATATAACTAATATAAAAAAATAACACTACAAACAAAACACTAATCATAAATATTAGTACAATGAGAAATAATATAAATAATATGATATAATAAATATAAATAATAATAATAATAAATAAAACTAACTAATGCCAGAAAAGGTTCAACATAGTTTCTGGAAAATTTAAGAAGGTTAAAACAAATTTTTTTTGAGTGACACATATTGTACTTGTCAAATGTTTTGGATATAAATGACCAATCATCAAATGGAAAACTGTATTGAAGAGCTGTAATGTTTGCACATGTATATGTTAGTGTCTCTGTGTGTGCAACATGAACACATATAGTGACTCACAGGCAATGTCGTTGAAGACGTATGATCCCACATAAGAGAAGACAAGCACTGAGATAGGCAGAGCACAGTCGGACAGAATCTCTCTCATCTTCACATGCAGAAACGGACTGCCAGGAAAAATGAAAGATGGGGGTGTCAAAACAGTCTTCTATCACTCTTTCAAATCCCCATCAGTGTGTGTGTGTGTGTGTGTGTGTGTGAGACAGGGAGAGCTCCTCACCTCCTCCTGAACTGGTACAGTGTGTATCCCACCCACAGTGTGCCCAGCATGAGGAGCAGAAAGAGAAGAGGCCGTGCCCGCGTGCACAGAATGAAGGATTCTGGGAGAGTCACGGGCCCGGTTTCTGTCAGGTTCAGTTCCCCTAAATGTAAACTTCCACTGATGCGATTCAGCTCCGCCGCACTCCCATTGGCCAAAGTGGGAGCATGGTAGTACTCATGAAAGACTGTAAAAGAGATATCAACATAAGGTATCACTATTTATATACTGTAAGAATAGGTCAAAATGAATGTACAGTATACAGTATGTCAAAAATCAGCGTTTACTATATGCATTGTGTAAATAATTTTCAATCATCAATAAGAACAACTTTCAAAGCATAACATTTTTCTTCTGTACCACGTCTTCATTAAATAATTGGTTTAAATGATTTCAATTATTGATGGAAAAACACAATTGGCTCAAGTAAAACATTGTGAGGACCACTATTAAAAATACTTTCACACTACTAAATTGCATAAATAAATAAAAAAACATTAAATACAAATTATTTATTTTATTATTATTTTATTTTCTCTTTCTAAGATAAAGAGTCTTTGCCATTGTACTGGCAAGACTGCTTTAAAAAAATACAGTATATATACTGCAAGTCTAAAATCCCACGAGATGCGCCGCTGCTGTGTTATGCATTAAAAATATTAGAGAAATATAGAAGCTCAATGCGGAGAAGATCATGACTAGTTGAAAACCGAAACCAACCCATTCACACAGATGCATATTCAGCGCACTTTTTAGACAAGACAGACTGCTGCACTCACGTCTCACACAAGAGATGTAGCCATGCAAAGTTAAAACAATTTAAACTTTTAGAAAAAACGTCGTGAATTTGTGGAGGTTTATTCCTTTTCACTGCGTCTCTTATGTTTTCAAATGCAATCTACGTGAATGGCGACTCGGCTCTTTGGATTAAGCAACGCATAAATACATGATGCTGTTTTGTTCATAATTGTTTATGCAATTTACGAAATTATATTTGATTTATATGAGTTAATTTAGACGTAATGCACGTTTTTATAGAGTTACTT
>NW_015636034.1:1409937-1420721 GCF_001515625.1 Sinocyclocheilus rhinocerous | reverse complement strand
CACAAGAGATGTATAGAAAGCCATGCAAAGTTAAAACAGTTTAAACTTAAACTTCGAAAACACATCGCGAATTTGTGGAGGTTTATTCCTTTTCACTGCGTCTCATATGTTTTTAAATGCAGTCTGTGTGACTGGCACTTCGGCTCTTTGGATTAAGCAATGCATAAATACATGATGCTGTCTTGTTCATAATTGTTTATGCAATTTACAAAATTATTTTAGATTTTTACGAGTTAATTTAGACGTAATGCACGTTTTTTTATAGACAGTTATTTCTTTGCGTTGACAATTTAAATGTGCTGCATTATTTTGCTCATTGCGCCCTCCTGTGGCCTCGGGAGACAAGCCAAAAGATTCCTTGAGACCTATTTAATCTGCATATAAAACATTAGAAATTAGATATTTGTTTAATTTTTATTGTGTTTAACTGTTAAAACAAAAAAATATTTGTTGTTTGTCTCAATAAATTGGGTTAATTTAAAAATACAGTGGTTAAATTTGAAATTTTTTTCTATTGCTCTTTGTTTTAAAAAAGGTCAATAGACCCATAAAAAATGTCAATAATTATCGATACCGAACGATATGAAACATTATAGCATTGATACTTATAGCATTGATACATGATATTTTTTAGCTATATCGCCCAGCCCTAATTGAAAGTGATAGACTTTTAAAGTAACATTTTCTCTGTGCCATCTTTATTGAAGAATTGGTTTAAACAATCATGATTATTGTTGGAATTTTGTAGAATCTTGTTTACAGCCAATAGAATCAACCAATGCTTGTTGATTATGATTATTGATGGAAAAAACACCTCTCAGGCAATGCAACAATTAATATAATTGGCAAATGTAATGCTTACTACAAATTTTTTTAATAATAATCACATCTTATTTATTCATAATTGTAATAATTCAAAATATTAATTATGATTTATTTGTTATATCATTTATATTATTTTCAATTGTACTGGTAAGACTGCTTAAAGTACAGTCTAAAACCATCTTTTACGTTTGTTGTGTGTACGTTTTGAAGGCGTCAGCATGAATGTCTTCTAAAGCGTAACATTTTTCCTGCGCCACATCTTTATTGAATAATTGGTTTAAACAGTCACAATTATTGACGGAATTTTTGTGGAATCTTGTTTACTGCCAATAACATCAACCATTGCTTTTTGCTGATAACACATGCACATTGTTTCGGTTCATGCACATTTTTGGGATGTCTTTCTTGAACGGCCTGTTTCACATCACAGCAGAGCGTTTCAAAAGAAGTGGGGTCAGGACTCTAATTTGGCCATTGTGAAGTGCTGAATTTCTTTTGTTTGAAGCGTTCTGTTGTCGATTTACTCCTGTGTTTTGGATCATTGTCATGTTGAATGACCCAACTTCTTTTGAGTTTCAGATCACAAACAGACTCTCTGACATTCTGCTCCTGATATAACTAGGAATTCGTTGGTCCCTCAGTGACTCCAAGCCTTCCAGACCCTGAGGCAGCAAAACAGCCCCATATCATTACACTCACCCACAATCCTTCACAGCCGCAATGATGTTTTGGCAATGGTATGGAGAGTTTTATTCTTTTCATTTATTTTAAGTATATTAAAAAATCCAACTCTCTCAAGTGCAAATGACACCACTATCAAAATGCATTATGTTGGTCACTACTAAAAAAAACAATATTTTTAAAAATGATTAATTTAAGTTTTAATTTTTTTTTTCCATTATTACCATTTTTCTGATAAGACAGGTAAGTTTTTAACAGAAGAGTTATTTTTCTTTATGTGTCTATTGGAATATGTGACCTTATTGCATATGTGGCAATTTAAAAAGCAATTCAAAAATAATTCAAAAGTAATCACATTATGTTACTTTAATTTTGTGGTGCATTACTGATTAAATAGGTTAGTAATTAATCATTTGTACAGTATATATTTATTTATTAGCTACATCTCTGGTTCAGTGTCACTTCTTTAGAGATGCAATGGTTTCTCCTTGCAACTGGTAAAGTATTTGTAGCACAGCAGTTTTTAGGGAAGGGTTGTTTTATTTTACAGGCAAGTGACGCTTGTTTTCTATTTATTGAAGCTGTTTCAGTACACATCAGACTGGCTTCGTCTTCTAGGAAACACAGCAATGGTGCTGAACTGATGGTGCTAATCTGCCTGACTCTAGGCATAAATCTTCCGAAATCCTTTGCAAACATTGAGTTTTATGAGTTCTTTTTTTTGAGGTTTCCTGAAGTCCCTTTTGATCAGACTAGATTGCTCTTGAGCACAATTGTTTGCTGAGGAACAACTAACATGCTGCTTTCCATTCAGGATGGCAGGTCAAACCCACAGCTGAGTCCAATTACCTTCTTTTCAAGAGGTCATTATTGTAGAGGTTATCTTGATTGTTTAACACATTTGTTCAATAAAGACACGGCACTGCAAAATGGCTTGTGTGTGTGGTTCTAAATAAGGCCAGTCACATGGGGAAGCTGTCACCTAAAAATATTTTTCAGCAACTGTAAGGTGTTAAATATTTGAAACATTAGCCCCTTTGACACAGTAATACCAGTAAATTGCCGTAAAATTATCAGAACGACTTTACCGGTAAATACAAAAATGCACTGTTCACACAGACAATGATGTTCCGTCTTTTTACCAGTAAAGCACCATTCACACATCACTTTAAAAATACCGGTAAATTCTGTGTGTACGTGTACAATTCTGTGACATGCAGCTGCTTTTGGCCTAGAGACATCATATTAGACGACTTTAGACATTTCTTTGACTTCCGTAAACAGCGTGGAGTAAATGCGTCATCTGCGTCAAAATGTTATGATTGGCCTAGAGTAAAAATCTTATGTCAGCGCGTTGTGAACTCGTACATGCTCATACTGGTAATCTTGTTCTGGGTTCACACAGAGAACATTACCGGTAATTTACTGGGAATGTTACAACTTCTCATACCAGTAAATTGCCAGAATGAATTTACCAGTATTTTTCTCAAAATGGTTGACTATATCATGAAAGTAGATTTTAGCTAAAAGGTTGAAATGTGTTTTCAGAAAAAGGCTACTGTTTTTTTAAATATCAGGGCAGGACAAATTGTCACTTTTATATTGAGACATTTTATCACATATATTTCACATTTTTATTTTATACCATTTTTTTATTACAATATTTTCTTATCTTTTTAATTTAAAATTTTACTAAAAAGCCAATAATTGGCTTTAACACATAAAACAAAATTGACAGAAATCTATACTTTTATTCAGCAAGCACACATTAAATTGATCAATATTATCAGTAAAGAAATGTACAATATTACAAAAGACTTTAATTTCAAATAAATGTTCTTCTTTTAAACTTTCTATTCATCAAAGTATCCTGACATAAATGTATCATGGTGCCCACCAAAATATTAAGTGGCATAACTGTTTTCAACAGTGATAATGATAAGAAAAATATTTCTTCGAATCAGCAAATTAGAATGATTTCTGAAGGATCATGTGACACTGAAGCCTGGAGTAATTGCCAGTGTTGTCAATTTCTTTCAAAGGAAAGTAGCTAAAGGCAGCTTGAAAAGTTGCAAAAAGTCGCTAGATGACGTCATACTCTAATTAGCATATTCACGACATCATTGCGTCGTATTTCCTTTTACATTTGTTTGCATCTCTGTGCTCACATACTGTATTTTAATGCAGCCAAATTCTCAATAAAACCATTCATTTATATATTTTAGAGTTTCTGTTGTCAGACAGCGGGATGAATATGAAATAGTGACTGAAACACGGCCCATTAAGACTACATAACCAGCTCTCCCTTCCAAGATGTTAATCTGCACAAAAATCCCGATTTTATAATTGAGATGTCATCTGATGAAATCAAATACACATAAGATAAGACAAGACAAAGACATTGCCTGTGCTCTGATTTTGGCTATATGCATATAAAATTAGAGACGCAACAGTATATCTATTTTAACTGAAAGCCCTGCTCTTCTCAGCCACTCGCTGAACAGAGCAGACGCAGAGAGAGAGAGGTGTGTGCACGCTGGGAAAGCAAGACCTCGCGCTCGTGTGTCAGTACTGGTGAGTCTCAGAAACTAAATAAGGTTTGTCCAAGAAGTTGCTAGATGTGTTGCTAGGCGCTTTTTTTTTTGTGGAAAAAGTCACTAGGGGGGTCTGAAAAGTCGCTAGACAACAAAGCAGGTAATGACTGCTGAAAATTCAGCTTTGCCATCACAGGAATAAATTACATTTAAAATATATGAAAATAGTTGATGGTTCTATGCATCAATTCTGGATCTGATGAAGGCAGGTCTGAATGCAAGCTTACAGCCGATTGTAAAAAATGATTGGAGAAGTGTGACAGCATCTTTCTATTATCACTAAACAGCCTCATGTGTTAAATGAGCTGTATCGTTTTTCCTGGGCAGTAACAATGAAAATCTTGATTTTACAGCATAACAACTAGCCCCAGTCTCCCCAGTATTTCTTGTTAAGATCAGACTGTAATCTAAAAATCATTCACACAGAAATCCAGATTATTTAAAGGGTTTGGCTGTGTATACAGTATGTGTGTATGTAGCACTCACTCTTGACGGTGCCCTTAACTGCATCTGCTACAAAAGCAATGGAAATGAACAAAGCTATCACCTCTTCTATCGACCTGTGGGTCAAAAACAAGAACAACAAAAACATATCAGTATTCAAGCAGTGGCATCTGCACAATTATCTATATTTGTAGGTGTGTGTGTGTGTGTGTGTGTGTGTGTGTGTATGTGTGTGTGTGTGTGTGTGTGTGTGTGTCTGACCTCTTGAAAAGCTTAACAAGCAGGCTAAGGTTGAAGACTCCTCCCATGATGAGGAAGAGGCTGTTCCATAGGCCGATACATGCATAAAATGCTGCAAAGTCCAGCTCATAATCATCACAGATCCCCCTAATCACTGCAGCCACACAGAGACAAACCCACAGAAGCAACAACACAACATCCAGATCATTAGGAGCGAACAAAAACACAATCAACTCAAATCTCATAATGACACAGTAAATTATAACACACAGTAAATGTCCATCGTTTGATGTTTAAAGAACTGCTCCCAAACATTTAAAGAATTCCTGCTGTTATTCCCATGAGAAACCACAAGACAAGATCTTTGATTGGGAAGGATCATTATTATAGATGGATGTGGCGGTTTTGTCCTCCTCTGTGCATTTTTATCCAATCAGAATTTCATTTTACTACAGCGAAACCATTTTTCAGGGCAACCCTCCCGCTGGTAACAGTGTGCGACTGCAGCCGCAGGAATGAGCTTTAGGAGGAAATCTCATTAGGACTCCTCCACATGAACAGAAACACAATCAACTCAAATCTTATAATGACAGGGGATTATAACGCACAGTAAATGTCCACCGATTGATGTTTAAAGAACTGCTCCCAAACATTTAAAGAATTCCTGCTGTTATTCTCATGAGAAACCACAAGACAAGTTCTTTGATTGGGAAAGATCATTATTATAGATGGATGTGGCGGTTCTGTCCTCATCTGTGCATTTTTACCCAAACAGAATTTCGTTTTACTACAGCAAAACCATTTTTCAGGGCAACCCTCCCGCTGGTAACAGTGTGCGACTGCAGCCGCAGGAATGAGCTTTAGGAGGAAATCTCCTCTCAGCCAGGGCAAACATCAAACTTCGCCCAAACAAATGGCGGCCATATCGGACTCCCATCCTGCTGTTTGTGAGATTAAGAGTCTTGTTCCACCTCATCCTGTGGTTAGCAGAGCTCTCTAAACACTCAACGTCAAAGTATTCAACAAACAATGAGTGCTCATCTAAACACACCGCAAAAACGAAGCACGGTTTAGGACCAGACCGCAAACGAGAGCCAAGGTATGTGTGTATGTGAACGTGCATCTATTGTTGCACATGGAGGCATGTATGTACATACCGCTGATGAAAATAGCGATGGGCGCTGTGGTCAGTGGAATGACGAGAGGAGAGCCAGCACACAATGAGTAGATGATTCCACCTATACTCTGCCCGATGATCGTCTTCTGAACGTCTAATCAAGAGAGAAAACAACTCAGCCTGTGTGTGTGTGGAGACGTGGTGTGTGAAGAGCATATGTGTGTGTCTGTGTGCGAGTGATCACCAATCTCGCCCCGAGTGCTCTCGTCGTTGAGTGAGCCAAAAGCAATGGCGGGAAGCAGCACAGCGATGTAGAGGAAGATGGACGTCGTCATGAACTTGACCAGGGCTTTGTTATTACCCACTAATCCTGAAACACACACATTTATAGAAAAAATAAGTCTCTAATGCTCACCAAGACTGGATTTATTTGATAAAAATACAATAAAAACAGTACTATTGTGAAACATTATTACAATTAAAAATAACTGTTTTCTGTTTTAATTTTACAATGTATTTATTAACAGTCATTGCTCCAGTCTTCAGTGTCACATGATCCTTCAGAAATCATTGAATAAAATGTTGATTTAGTGCTCAAGAAACATTTATATTTATTATCTATGTTGAAAACAGTTGTGCTACTTAATATTTTTGTGGAAACAGTGGGGGGGGGTTTCAAGATTTTTTTGATAAAGTGGAGAACAGAATAAAAAAAAAATTTGAAATATGCACTGTAACATAGATGTCTTCACTGTCATTACTTTCCTATAATGTATCCTTGTAAAGTAAAAGTACTAATATCCTTAAAAAATACTGACTCCAAACTTTTGAATGTAAGTGTAAAGAAATTACAATTATAACTAGAAATGTATCATTTATATACAGGTATAAATGGAATGTATATACTGTATATATACAGAATATATAACTGGAATATTTCACTGCAAAACAGAAAAATCTAATTAATCAGTGTTTTTTTAACGGCTTATATCTAAATGAACTGTTTCACCAAAATGAATCAGACTTTTTAATGCAATAAGAGAAAGAGAGAGGAGAGTTCAGAAGAGCATATCTGATTATTTCCTCAGAATGCGTGGCTGTACTGTACAGTATATCTCTGTGAGGAATATAAAGTGACATAAAACCCAGAAATATAGCATTTTGTAATTTCTGTTTGTTCCTGGTCCTGCTTGTTACTAGACAAGCTCTTATGAAATCATCTAAACTACTGTCACATCTTTAAATATAACTAAGGACGTTAATAAGACCATTGGAGGACCATATGCCCTTTTTGAAAACACACAAAAAACAACAATTTCCAGAACATCTGCAAAATGTGATCCTTTATGTTAAAAACATTTGCAAGTTTATGCTTGACACACCATCAGTGAAGTCAGACGGGTAGAGTGGCAGTCGGCGACACAGATCCTCATAGATTCCTCTGCCCACTCTGAAAAAATCTCTACACTACACACATACAGAGAGAGAGGGAGAGAGAGGATTACTCACACAAACATGTACATACATCTACATATATAAAAGTCAAAACATTTAAATACATTTACTGCAATACTGCAGCAGGAGAGGCACAGGATTAAAGCACATACACACACACACACCAATTAAACATAATACACCCCAAATCCTGCCGAATCACAGCAAATACACACACAAAAGCACATACACTCACACAACGCTTTACACTGCAAGGGAAGAGATACTGTGTTAAAGCAGACAAACACACACACACTCTCTTACTTAAATCCTCACACACACAGACACACACGTACACACACAGAAGCTCAGTGTAATCGCACTCACACAGGGCCCCCTGCACAGCAGAGAGAGAGACACAGGATGAGAGAACACAGATTCTGCAGACTAGAGAGAGAGACAGCCCAGTGTTAGAACAGCATTAGTACAATGCAAACGCATTACAACTACATCAGCAAAGCACAGTCAAGACACCTGTTACATTACTCTAAATATCCATTAATGTAGCATCAGAAAACATCTGGCACGTGCATTTCAGAGACCTGCATTAGACTGGCTTAAGCATTTTATAAATAAAAAGCGCTCATAAAATGTATATGGGTCAAAGACGAGATGGCACCATTTTGGTGTCCGCATCAAATTACATTTACAAATGTCATTTTAAAAACATAAAAAACATCTTAAATGCAAGTAAATTGTCTACTTTCATATTTTTGATATTTTGAGACAATAAAATGTCAAAATATGGGGGAAATATTGTTCCAAAGTGTAAAATTGTCATTCAGTGTAATAGTCCGGACTTTGATTTTACCAAGTAAGTGGTAGTTTTCAAGTAAGTGTTGGCTGTGTTATATTAAAAGAACTATGTCTTATTGCTTTTTTAAAGTATTTAAATATACAGGGGACTTTTGTCCCGAAAATGCAGTTTATCAGAGATCATTTAGTGTAACAGGAATAAGAAGTTATTCTGAAATCAAATAAAAAACTGATAGTCATTCGACAGTGTGTGACATCATCAAATGGCTCCTGAAAGACCGTGTGGTGCTGCAGAAAAGTGAGTTTATTGCTCTTAAAGTTATTCTGAAATCATATAAAAAAACTGATAGTCATTCGGGGGTCTGTGACATCATCAAATGGCTCCTGAAAGACCGTGTGGTGCTGCAGAAAAGTGAGTTTATTGCTCTTAAATACTTGATAATTTCATCTTTTCATGGTGCGGTAACGTAGGTTACAAAAACACATTTCATTCAGTGAAATGCCAAAAAACACTTTTATTGTTAGATTTTTTGAAAAAGAAGTAGATGTGAATAATTGCGATTATCTTTACTGGTCAAGCTCACTGTTTGAAATAGGTGGCCATTTGGTTGCCTGCAATATTAGCTGAAGTAGAAGTTTCGTCATTCAGGGTAATGGTTTTGTCATGCAGTGTAATGCAAATTCTCTGTTACACCACAGTGTCATCCATTACACTGAATGACAGTATCACTGTATAAATAACAATTTTAGCATCTTATTGATATTACAGATAAATGAATGTTTAGCATTGACAAATATGTGTTAAATTTAATAAATATTAATATTTGAATGCATTTTGACATTGTTAAATTTGTGTTATTGATTAATTATAGACACCCATGAACAGAGGGAGACGCTAGGCACTGTAAAAAAACCAAAAAACTAATAAAGTAAGTGTGGACCCAGTAGCTTAGGTGGCACTCTTAAAGCCTGTTCACACCAAGAACAATAACTATAAAATAACTATAACAGTAACTATGTTAGCCTCCACAGCGATGAACAATAGCACTGTTCATTCTAAGCATGTGCTGCAGGTTTGTTGTCTACCACTTTAAATGCTGGAGCTCTTTAAAGTTGAATGGATTCTGATTGGCTGTCAATGCTTTTATCATTCATCAGCTGGAATAAAAAAATCCAACAATATTTTTTCTCTGTGCATTTATCGTTAGTTGTGCTGTGGAATCTGCTATTCTTTTATAGAATTTTTAATTATTATTTTTTTTTATCTTTATCTTTATCGTTGTCGTGCTTGGTGTGAATGTGAATTTAGCCAGGAAAAGAGAAGGATATTGAGGATTGCAATTGTTGGAATAATAGCTTGCCAATATTTCTGGGCAGAGAGTCCCCCCTCACCACAGTATGTCACAAGTTCAAGAGAGATCACTGAGGGGATTCTCCACCCCAAATGTTCATCCTGATAATGTAATTTATGTTGGCAAACAGAAAGTATTAATAAATATGGCTGTCAGCAGCAATTTTGAGGCCGAGCAAGTTAGAAACGAAGTGACAAGCTAAGCAAGCATAGCAGGGGAGCATCAGTAAAATGCTTATTATATTTCAACATTTGCTTCTGCGGTCATTTACTCAGGAATATTATTAAAATTAATTTAATGACACAGATTTATGCTAAAAACATTTCAGTTATGGGAACAATGGCAATATTATCTCTCTTTTTGGCAAATCGTTATTCAGAGTAACAAACCACGGTCATTCAGACTTCTGCGGTCATTTACTCAGGAATATTATTAAAATTAATTTAATGACACAGATTTATGCTAAAAACATTTCAGTTATGGGAACAATGGCAATATTATCTCTTTTTGGCAAATCGTTATTCAGAGTAACAAACCACGGTCATTCAGCGTAACAGATATGTTTACGTAAAAATGAAACAATATACTTATTCTGACCTGTACATATTAAAATACAAAAAAGAATATGTGATCATACTAAATTTTATTATATTTTAAATGACTTTCAGTTCCTTACAAAAACTTTGTGCTGGCAAATGGGAAAACCTAGTGGTTTGAAGGACATTAGCAAAGTATAAAGATTTAAAAATTAAAGTTAATTGATATTTGAGGGCTGCACTGTGATGCTTAGAGTCTTTTAATATGCCATCAAATGATTCATGTTTTAAATATGCCTAACAAGATTTTTTCGTATATAAGTATATAAATGGCATTTTAGTGAGTGTCTTTTGTCAAACATAGTTGTGTGTATTAGTGTTTTGGCATCAGTATGACCTTATATTTTGTTCTATATATATTTTAATTGTGAGTTTGCAGTCTGAATTTAATATGATGAGAAAGACCCGAATAATACAAAATAATACAAAGACAATAAATAGAAATCATATATTTTGATTGTATTCATTGGCTTCATATAAACTCAAATGTACAGCATATTGTAACGAATTATCCACTGAAGGCGAGTGTTGAAGTGAGAACCCAAGTGCAGTTTATTTACAGTGATCCAAACATAATCCAAACAGACGAAGACTAGAAATAATAATCCCTGACTTGACTTGACATGAACAGACTTGACTTGACATGAACAGACTTGACTTGACTAGGCATGAACAGACTTAACTC
>NW_015636034.1:1398137-1409114 GCF_001515625.1 Sinocyclocheilus rhinocerous | reverse complement strand
ACACATGACTAAAACAACCAATCAGAACATGACACATACACAAGGCAGAGAGACATGAGGCAAGGGAAACATGACACAAACAGCATGAAACAATTACAAAATAAAAGACATGGAAACATGAACATGACAAAACCCAAACACCACATTACACATATCCAATGTGTTTCATCTCACAACTTTGATAAACAAGTTATTTTAATGAATTTGTTAAAAAGACAAATTACTCAAATAAAAATCTTTCTAAGCAGATAATGAATTAATGTCTCACTTGATGCTTGTTAAGATGTTAATGAATTAGGTATAATTTTTACAGCATTTATCATAAATATTAAAAGTTAATTTATACTACTGTTCCAAAGTTTGGAGTCTGCCAGATTTTTAATGTTGTTGAAAGAAGTCTCTTACACTAACCAAAGCTGCATTTATTTAATGAAAAATACAGTTTAACTGAAATATTGTGAAATATTATAAATAATTTAAAATAACTGTTTTCTATTTGAATATATTTTAAAATATAATATATTCCTGTGATGTAAAGCTGATTTTTCAGCATCATTACTCCAGTTTTCAGTGTCACATGATCATTCAGATATCATTCTAAAATTCTGATCATTCTAATATACTTGAAAACAGTTGTGCTTCTTAATGTTTTTTGGAAAAGTTGATATTGATGAATAGACATTTGAAATATAAATCTTTTGTAATATTATAAATATCTTTGCTGTCAGTTTTGATTGATTTAATGCATCCTTGCTAAATAAAAGTATTAATTTCTAAAAATAAAAAATAAAAAAACCTACTGACCCCAAACTTTCGAACAGTACTGTATAATTATTCTATTGTTCGTTGATAATTTATGTTTGATCAAAACTTTAAATATTATAATGTATTAGTAAATTTATAAATTATAATGAATACATGATGTAAAATATCAATTATTTTTAGTTCATAACACCCAATCCATTAACTAATGTTAACAATTTGAACCTTACAGTATAAAAGAAACAGAAAAACACTACAGGATTTTTTTAAGCATGTAGTTAGGACCAATTATGGTGAGGTAGGAAGCCCTGGTGTGTATATGTGTGTATCTTTGTCCCCAGACAAATATAGAGTCTTGTTGAATTAATCAAATTTTTATAGGCTTTACAGGTCAAAATTTGGCAGCGGAGCAGTTTGTCCATCTCACATTAATGACCCACATTAGCCTCTTTTTGGCAGACAAGCTTGTTTTCTGTCAGTCAGAGAGAACCTTGTCTCGGGATATGTTTAAATAAGTCGTACAGCTTAAAGTGTTCCATTACTGAGCCGCACTCATTCATCATGACAGCGTGTGTCTGATACAGAAAGGGAGAGAGACCTTTCCTGGTCGTTTGCCAGAGATGAATAGCTTTTAGTGTGCACACGCGCAAGTGATCATGCACACACACACACACACACACACACACAAAGTAATGATCCTCTCCACCTGGTTACCATTCCTCAGATGTGTGATGGAGTGAAAAACGCAAAAAAAACAAAAACACAACTATTTGGGCCTCCGCTGTTGTCTTTAAAGAGAAGAAAACAGAGGGCTTTTACAGGCGGCTAACCTCAGCCAGGGTGGTCTAATGCTCACATATGCCGAATCGGACTTTGTGTGTGTGCGTCAAACCGGAGTAACAAACAAGATAAATTCTCATTAGCTGCTACATGCTCAGTAGAACTTAATCACTGGAGTGTAAGTCAAACAGCAAAAGGCAAAGGGAGAAAGAGAAAGCGACGGACGAGGACTCTAGAGAGAATAGTGGAAAACAATCGCATTAAAGCCATTAGAACTGAACCTTAAGCATCGGCGCACGCGCTGCGATGCGCACACACCTTCAGTGGTTTTTGACTGTGTGGGTCTGTCTCTTCGCCCTCCACAGCCGTGGTTTTACGCTTGGCAGCGGTCAAGTGGTACCTCTGGATGAGCAGTGCCTCTTTGAACTCCTCTTGGGTTTTACTCTCTAGCAGCTTCTGTCTGAAAGAGATGTCCGAGAACATGCTGGCGAACGTCCTGCCCAGCTCCATCGCCGTCTTAGTGCTTTTCTGAGAAACGTCAAATACAGAGATCAGAGATACAGAGATTTGGCGGTCGTTACTCATTTACGACTGCTATTAAAGGAAATATTCAATGTAGTAATCCAGAAATCACTTCATCTTCTGAGCAGGAAATGTTTGATCATCTTATGGATTGAGTCCAATTGGTATTTTAAGTTATATAACATTTGTGCCGTCTATTGTTTTAAAACACAACGCAAGAAAAGAGGATGTATCTACATGTGCCGGCATAACAATCCAGCTTTTAATGTAATGAGAATATGTGTTTGTCCGTGTGTGTGCAATGTGATTTTAGTTTGTGAGAAGAGCAGAAGATTACGAAGCAAAAACACTTTGCTGTACTGAACTGCAGAGGACAGAAAGAGATGAGTGCATGCTAGAACAAAGAGAGAGAGAGAGAGAGAAAGAGAAAAAGAAATAGAGAGAGTGATTAGATGTAAACAGATGTAAACACATACACACAAACACACAGATTTATGATGTAAACACAGACACAAAGAGATACACAAAATGGTCTTGGAGGGAGCCAGGGGCCCCAAAGACTTTACAGGGAGACTGCAGGGGGAACAAGAAACACAGGAGCAGGACTTTAAGACTTGAACATGATAGCATTAGTGTGCCTAAACCTGATTTTATTATCTCAATTGTTTCTCAAAATTAGCAAACTGTTTAAAAAGAGAGCAAACAGACACTTTTGCTCAAGTCTATTTTCCCAGAATTTTTATCTAAATACCCCAGTAATTTCATGTCTCTTTTTTTTTTTTTACTTTTTGATGCCAAGGACTCCCAAACATGATTATCCTTTTCCTGAAATATGAAGGCAACTATATATTTTAATGAATAAGTACTCATTTAAACCATGTATGTGGAAAAAGTGTGATATTCTAAAAATATATTCTCTCCATAATTAATTTTTTTTTTTAAATAAAAATAAAAATATTATTATTATTACTGAAAAATATTTTTCTATATATTAATGACAAAATGTGCACAAATACAGACTATTTATGGACTGAGACACAAACACAGAAATAAATATTGTTTTTACTAATATATTCAGATTTTGTTTTTATTTCTTACTGTTAAAAACTAGGACTGACAATAGAATAAAACTGTAATTACTCTCATGATATTAACCTGTCCTTAGAAAGCAGAATGAAATGGCAATCATATCAAATTCAGTAAGAGTGTTAAAAATTAGGTAACACATTATTGTCTTGTTACTTGTTATATGTACTTACTATAGTAATAACAGTAAATTGTTAATATTTACATGCAACTAATCCTAAACCAAATCCGAATCCAAAACCTATAGTAAGTACCTGTAATAACAATATTATTAAGAAATTAAATGTATAATTGCACACAAACAATAATTTAATTTAATATATTAAAGTTGTAAAATAAAGCAATAAGTCCCAAGAAGCCGTGGTTTATAGTGAATTTATAACCCCCTTAGCTGTTATAAATTCACTGTAAACCACGGCTTCACGGGGCTTATTGCTTTTATAAAACGGTTATTCCATATACGTAGTACGGTTTCACAAAATAAAACAGAGCAAATAAAGTGTAATATTAATAAAAACACCAAACAATGTAGTTCCTCAGAATCAGTTGTGGTTGACAAGCAACTCACAAACGTAAACAAAGGTGTATGTTTGTAGAGTAATTTACAACAGCTTCGAACGTGGCTCAGCCAATCAGAATAAAGGACCGGAACTATCCGTTTTATAATACCATTTTTCCTCATAATTTGATGCCAGGACTACTAGGTTTGTTGGTTTGAAAAACCTAGGTCTCTAGAAAAGATTTAAACTGTATATTTTAATTTTGAACACAATTCTAGTTGCCCTGTCTCTTTATGCTCTCCTCCTGTTTGCTTTGTTGCGGCTGGTTAAGTGAATGACGTACGCAGTCCGTGACAAACAGATCGTTAACGGCTGGTCTATGTGGTAATAGAGTACATCGGGCAGGAAATCCAAACGCTTGCCTATCATTCATCGACCTCAAATATGGCTCATCATCTGAAAGATGTATGTAGTAACAACTTTACATGGCCGCTCAATCTAATGTTAACCTAGAGAAATGTACGCTATTGTATTGAAGTGTCTGTGTGGAAGCTGAACAGCAGCTTGCTCGCAGCAGGACAGATGGAGGTGCCGAAGCGCTCACTCGCTCTTAAAATACTCCGTAATTTTTGGTCATACAGATAAAAGTAATACATCTTTCGAATCTGTAAAGACTCTATGTTTATTTGTGTGCACTCAGAATAGCAACGAAACGTAGCGCTTCTGTAAAATAATTAAAGCAAACAAGATGCGGTTTCTGCCGTCTCGGTCATGTGAACTTGAGCGAGAAACTTCGAAACTCTGTGTATGAAAAATAAATCTATAGAGATTGAAATGTCTACTATCAAATGAAAAAATTCAAATAGAAAACGTGTGTGTTAGCATGGATGATTTACATGAAATTTAATGTGTGTGCAATGCATTGAAGTTCAGATTCAAAATGAAGTTCAAAATGCAATTGGCTTTCAGTTCAATAAAATAACAAAAAACTACATTTTGGATTTTTATTCAGCTAAAGTGGGCATGCTGTGATCTGTACTGTATTTTTTTTTCTGTAACTGACAGATTCCGGCCAAAAAAACACAACACAGGAGTGGGAGGAAATGGGAGTCATTCTCTTCGAGATTGGGATGGGACGGGATTTTCCCCCAGTTTTTTCGTGGGATTGGGACAGGACAGGATTTTCTTTTTGTGGGAGTGGGACGGGAGAGGTTTGAAAATCCACTCCCGTGTCACCCTCTAATGTGTGTGGCCCTGGTATATGTTATGGGGATGAAATGTGCCCACAAGGATTATAATACCAGCAAATTGTGACCTTGTGAGGACATTTTTTGGTCCCTTATTAGGGAAACAAGCTTATAAAATAAATCAGACAGAATGATCCTTTTTGACAATCTAAAACAGCAAAAAGTTTTGTGTGAGGGGAAGAGTCAGGGTAAGGGGACAGAAAATACTGTTTGTACAGTATAAAAACCATTACGCCTACAGAATGTCCCCATAAAACTTGGAAACCCAACATATATGTGTGTGTGTGTGTGTGTGTGTGTGTGTGATTATATTACCATCTTTGAAGGTGCCAGAATAAGGATAACATAGCGGACTTCTGCACAGTTTTCCCCCCAGTTCTGTGGACGATCCAGGCGTGAGATACACACGTGCCGCCTCTGCAGGTTCTTCACATTACAGCTGTCACAAAGAGTTCATAAATCATCATAAATCCTCTTTACGATTTACACAGTGCTTTAATGTACCTGGCACAGTATCAGATTAATTCAATATGTAACAGGAGTACAGCAAACACATTAACAAATCCATTGGTTGAGGTCTAATGGGATTACAAAGTTCTTGGACAGAGGTGTCAAAGTAAAATTTGTTTGTGGGCCGGGTGGCAAAAAAGGAACTTCCTGTTTTCTTTCAAGCTTATAAAGTTATAAAGTAAAAAAAAGTGTGTACCTTCTGTTTCAGGCATGTGGCCACCTATTATGAGGTTAATACCAACTCAATTTACTATATTAAAACAGAAAAGATAAAAGCACTCAATACACTTGACTTGGTAATTTCAGATACAGTAAGTTGCATTAATAAATCAAGTCAAATATTAGCATAAAGGTTGGACAAAGGAACAAAACTAAACAGTACACTGTCGCACGTCTAATTTTCTTAAAATATGCATTAATAACAGGCCCTAAACTCAAACCCTGCCAACAGGGGCGCTGAATCTGTCTCACTGGTCCAGTTAATACTCATAACCATAAAACTCAGGCAATGTACTGAGGTCACAAGAAACTTTAGAAAAGGAAAATGCCCTCGGATAGTCTGATCTAAACCATGCTAAAGCTGTTGTGTCATTCTGTAAGCACTTTGGTAACCTTGCAGCCTTACATTAAGCACATTTATGTGCTCTGTTTTATTTACTATAAATGTAAAGACATAGAGCTGCTGTGGGTCATCCAACATTGCCACTTGTTTCCCTTTCTTGCCCATAAAACTGTCCACACATAATTCAAAGAAACACAAATCTTCTGCTCACTAGGCTAGTGTGGGCCATTGGCTGAACTTGGCCTTTTTATTTTATGTACCTCAGGGCTTTTTCTGATCTCAAAGAGGGTATGAGGGTCTTCAATGACTTTTGATTTATGATCTCTAAATGTATGATCTCATGTGAATTAATACATCTAATTTACTCATTCACGTTTAATAAAGTTTATGTTCATGATGCAAGAACTGGTAAATGCATTTTATCCATCCATCTATCTATCCATCCATCCATCCATCCATCCATCCATCCATCCATCTATCTATCTATCCCACTGTGATGGATGGATGGATGGATGGATAGATAGATCGATATTAATCCCTGATTGTAGGGTAGACTGAAATAATATAATGTAAATCCAAGTACAAGTATGGGAAGAAAAATATTCCTACAGTGCAGAAAGTGGTTTTTATGAGTCACCTGATTTTGTTCTTTAAAATGCACAAAGTGCACTTGACTACATTGTGTTTCTGGATATAAGCCCAGTTATAATGCTGTTCTCCTTCATTTTATCATAATTCAATGAATCACTGCTGCCATTATCACTAGAAAAATCTGCATAATTGTCCCCTTTTATATAAAATTCCGTTTACCACTTGTTTTAAGCAGGTGGTAACAAAAATTGTAGCACTGTGCATATAGCTGCTGCTTTAGTTTAACAGGGAGATGTTGGTGAAAAATCACACCATTTAACGTGCTGTATTTGCCAATAGAAAATAAGACTTGTTAGTTTGTGCAACAAATGTGTGGGATACTAAGAGAGACAGAGCCACCTGACACAAATGCACAAATGTCAAAGTGTTAAAATTATGGATTTAACAGACGGTCAAAAAAGACCATCTATCGACAACACACCTTTGTTGTAGCCTACTTTGTGTGTGGGTGTGCTTGTGTGAAATGCCAATTCTTAATATCCTTGTGTTAGCATCAAGATAATTCGAACATATTTTAAAGATACTAAGTAGGGAGCTCTCAAGGTCATGTAACAACAAGGTTGTTGATGTAACAAAAAATCTAACAAGTAAATAGTAACATGACACATTCATTCCACTACTACTTCTATCAATCCAGTCTCAACAAAAAATGAGCCCACTGTGAGCTTTCCTAGGTAAATTATCCACTATTATAGATTGATGTTCCAGAATAAATGTACTTTCATCAACAGCTTTCAAAATTTCACAAAAGTTTGTTAGTGTCTAATGTTTGTTTTTGTGTAATCTTTCTTTAAAAACACTGAGACAACCTTGTTGGCAAAGGCTATTTTCTCTAGCCCTGCCCACCACTGCTGTTTAAACATTAGTACAAATAGCATGTTACTTCTATTTAATATAGCATCTATCATTATTTGCACAATAAACTGACACCTAAGACAGGTATCAGGAAGGACAGCTAATCCTCCTTGCAGTGGCAAACCTCAACAAACCGATCTTCCTTCCTAGTATTGTCTAGTACTTTTAAAGTTTTCTCACTGGTGAATGACACATGATGTAGCCCAGCGGTTCACAATTCCAGTCTTCCCGTTCTGCATATTTTGCATGTCTCGCTTAGTTAACACACCAGATTCAGATCACCAGCTCGTTAGAAGTGAGCTACATGCATTAACTGTGTTCCGATTGATATGATCCCTACACAGTGTTCATTGCTCCCTACTCCCTGAGCAGGGGAAATCCGTTGAAGTTTACTTCACTTCGGAACATGGGCTGGAATTGAGAACCGCTGATGTATCTTATTGTAGTAATGTTGTCTCTGGTATTCTGGTCTGTGAGCGTTCATACGTTCAGGGGGCGTGGCTTTGGACGGCGATTGCAGGGAGGGTGGGACGTTCGCTTTCAGTGCTACCAGGCTAAAGTTAGCATTTTCTAAGATCTCCTACTGCACCTTTAATACTAGTAAGAAATGTTTCTTGAGCAATAAAGCAACATATTAAAATAATTTCTGAAGGATGATGTAACGCTAAAGACTTGAGTAATGGCTGCAATAATATTTCACAATATTACTGTTTTGAATGTATTTTTGATCAAATAAATACAGCCTTGGTGACCATAAGAGACTTCCTTCAAAACAACCTCAACTTTTAAACTGTAGTGTATGTGTTGTGGAGTAACTAGCTACAAGTAACAGAGTTACGTCATTTAATTACAAAATAAATGTAATTGTAATCCATTACAGCTACTGAGAATAAAATGTGGAATTAAATTACACTTATGTATGAAAATGTTAACACTTGGTTAACTCTGCCTGGTTTAAATGTTTGAAAATTATTAATCGTTTAAAACATTCAATAGAAATTTAGAAATGTAATCAAAAAGTAATTAAATGTAATCAGTTACATTACATTAAAGTAATTGAAATAGTTACACTACTTATTGCATTTTAAATAGGGTGACTTGTAACCTATTACATTTCAAAAGTAACCTTCCCAACCCAATGCTAATCCTCTGCCTCCTACTACTGCAAGACCAGGATACACCTACCATCTGAAGAGATTTACACCCTTGTGAACCTCAAATAGGGCTCGAAAGATCCTCAGGCCCATCACATCATGGGCATCACCTATTCACCTTTCCTTCCTTGGACAGACATGCTAGTCATGCACACAAGTTCATCTTGCCATGATAACAACTTCTTCCCTGAGGCCATCCGCCTCCTCACTGGCCTCAGGAAATGATTATACTGTCCATGCTCAAACTGATCCAGCAGTATTTCATTATCACAATACCTCTGTCTATCAGAGTTTGAGCAGTTTCATTTTAAAGTCAGAACCATGAATTTCATGTGAGATGGCAAGAGGACATGCCAGGGCGAATGTTCACTAGACTAACTCCTTATAGACAGCTGACAACGCATCAGCACTATGAAGACATCTTAACCCAAGAGAAGGTGATAAATGACTTTTAATTGATGATTCAAGCACTCCCTGGCACAGAAGTGCAGAGGCACAGTAATACTGGCAAAAGCTTCTGCTTTCATAATGCATGTTTGACCCGGCTCACCCCTGGATTGGCCTTCTTCACCGAACCTCTCAGACTGATTGCTTTTTTTGCATTTTTTCAGAGAGACTCTGAAGTCCGCTACCTTGTTTTGTACTGAGGTGTCCTATGTCTATGAGTGTCATCTGATGTTGTACTCTTGCTACAGATAAGTCTTCTGAGCATTCTGTACATTGACCTCAGAATATTCCATTTATCTTGATATTTTTTCTGGACAGCATTCACTAGGAGAAACTGTACGAAGCATCTCTCAAATCTCATTGCTACATGCTGAGGTTACACTGGACACATAGTTCTGGCTCTTTTTTGCTATAGAGAATAAAGAGTTTATGTCATTTGTGACCCTGGACCACAAAACCAGTCATAAGTAGCACGGGTATATCTGTAGCAATAGCCAACAATACATTGTATGGGTCAAAATTATCCATTTTTCTTTTATGCCAAAAATCATTAGGATATTAAGTAAAGCTCATGTTCCATGAAGATATTTTGTACATTTCTTACTGTAAATATATCAAAACTTAATTTTTTATTAGTAATATGCATTGCTAAGGTCTTCATTTGGACAACTTTAAAGGGGATTTTCTCAATATCTTGATTTTTTTGCACCCTCAGATTCCAGATTTTCAAATAGTTGTATCTCAGCCAAATATTGTCCTATCCTAACAAACCATACATCAATGCAAAACTTATTTCATTCATCTTTCAGATGATGTATAAATCTCAATTTTAAAAAATTGGCCCTTATGACTGGTTTTATGGTCCAGGGTCATATTTGTATTAGAACATAAGGTCATTAAATTAATTTCACATTTATAACAACTGGGCACAAATATGTCTTAGTTAAAACTAGGGCTATCAATTGATATACAGTAAAATTTAATTAATTATATGCTGAATTAATGATACCCAATAATATTTGCATATATACAAAAACATTTAAATTTAATTGCTTATCACTTAACACATTGTCACGCCCCTGGACTTTATCTGTGTGTTTTTCCCTCTCCATGTGCCTGCCCTGACCTAGTTTTCCCATGTGTTTTATTGCTCATTAGTTCCAGGTGTGTCTCGTCATCCCCTCGTCAAGTCCTGTGTATTTATAGTGAGTCCTGTTCTAAGTTTCTTTGTCTGGTATTGAATGTTCGTCTTTCCCAGCTACGTGTGTGTTCTTGAGTCCTGTTCTAAGTTTCTTTGTCTGGTATTGAATGTTCGTCTTTCCCAGCTACGTGTGTGTTCCTGGTTCCTTGGATGTTAATTAAAGTCTGTTAGTTTGAAGTTTACTCCACGTCTCCTCGTTCCATGCTATCGTTTCCAGTATCGTGTATCGTGACAGAATACCGGACCAAAACAGTTACCTCCATGTGTTCCCTCTGTGTTTGTTTCCGTTTTTTCTCAGTGTTTTGTTTCCATAGTGTTCTCTTATGGATCCCCTCGCCCACCCTGAATACCTCCTCCTCCTGCTGGAGAAGGGGGAAAAATCGCTCGAGGGCCACACCATACTGTTTCTGGTCCTCGCCAACCTCTCCAGCTACCCGGACGACGCGCTCTGTGCGTTCTATGACGCCAGTCTAACCCCGGCATACAGAGCGCCGTCGTCCGAGGAAGGCCCTTGAGCGAGTTTCGCCGCCTTTGTGGAGTGGACTCTGGCGAGACACGGATCCCCGTTCACCGTCTGTCCAGAGGGGGATCTCGCCCAGTGCCACACCAGACCCAGTGCCCAGCCCCCCATCTCCCCACTGCGTGGAGCATCAGCCCGAGCCCACCGTTGACGGAGAGCCCGAGCTCGCCGCGGCCGACA
>NW_015636034.1:1394619-1397807 GCF_001515625.1 Sinocyclocheilus rhinocerous | reverse complement strand
GACCTGTCAGCTCCACCATGGCTCCTAGCTCCCTCCTCTCCGCCATGGCCCATCTGTCCACTGGCTCTGCCAGACTCCCTCGTCCCACCGGCTCCGCCTTGGTCTGGCATCAACCCTCCTGCGCCTCGGGACTCCACTCCTCCGGATGCGCCTCGTCCCTCTGGTTCCGTCAGGCTCCTTCATCCCTTCGGCTTCTCCTCAGTCCTCTGTCGCTCCGGCTCCACCGTGGCCATCTGGATCCCCGCCTCCGCGTCAGTCGCCGGCGCACGGCAACAGAGCCCGCCACGAGGGAGAATGCCGCAGACAGAGAGAGCGCGGAGTAGAGCTCCGCCCCCTGCACCGTGGCTGAGGGTGAGCTGAGTAAGGATTTGCGAGAATGCAAACTCCCTGGACTCTGTCTGCCGGCCCCCTCCCGGGTGTCCGTCCTCCTCCCAAGTTCCCACCCGTGCCCCTCTGTTGTTCTACGGCGCGAGGACGCGCCTTCTGGGAGGGGGGCAATATGTCACGCCCCTGGACTTTATCCGTGTGGTTTTCCCTCTCCATGTGCCTGCCCTGACCTAGTTTTCCCATGTGTTTTATTGCTCATTATTTCCAGGTGTGTCTCGTCAACCCCTCGTCAAGTCCTGTGTATTTATAGTGAGTCCTGTTCTAAGTTTCTTTGTCTGGTATTGAATGTTCGTCTTTCCCCGCTACGTGTGTGTTCCTGGTTCCTTGGATGTTAATTAAAGTCTGTTAGTTTGAAGTTTACTCCACGTCTCCTCGTTCCTCGCTCCGTGCTCCTCACAGTAGCGATATCGTGACACACATACTGTAGTTTACATATTATTTGGATATAACGATTAAATGTGTTTGTTTGTTTGTTTATTATTGTTAAATATTTAAATATTTATATACAGTACACTACCCTTCAAAAGTTTGGTGTTGGAAATATTTTTTCATGTTTTTGAAAAAAGTCTGAAATGCTTACCAATGCTGCATTTATTTGATAAAAATACAGTAAAATATTAATAATGTGAAATATAAAAATTTACTTTATCTATTTTAATATATTTTAAAATATAATTTATTCCTCTGATGGCAAAGCTGAATTTTCAGCAGCCATTAATACAGTATTTCAGGAAAAGTTCAAAAGAAAAGCATTTATTTTAAATAGAAATCTATTCTATATTATTGTTATACATATAAATAAATCTATATCTGTGAATTTTAATCAATGTAATGCATCCTTGCTGAATAAAAGTATAAATTTCTTTAAAAAAAAAAACAATTGTTACTGACCCCAAAATTTTTAACTGGACTTTTCTTTTTTTATTAAATATGCAATTTAACTTGCCAGTCCTAGTTATAATAATTTTGTGGACTGTCTTGTGGAATTTCTTCAGACACCCCTGTTCTAGAACCTCTAAAAGGTCAGCATTACAGGTAAGACAGATTCAGGTAACTCACAGGATACAAAGCCAAGACTGCTGGTACTGGATCCCCGTGGCTGTGGCCGTCACACACTGCAGCGTCTCTGACAATAGATGCACTGTGAGGAGAGAAGGCAAGGGGTCAGTCGTGAGCGGCCATGCAATACGGACAATGGATGACCATGCATGAAGACAGAAACTAAACAATCAATTCAAGTTAAATTAAATCTGGATGCCACTTCAAAAGTACTGCACATCATGAGTTTGCCACCAAGATTACGTCAACTGACTTTCACTGTACATGATGGCACACACCAAAAACAAACAAGAGGATGTGAATTGATGGAAGGGCCGGTAATTAAATCAAAGTCCACTCGTCTCCATGAAAAGGCTAATGCATATCAAGGTAGAACAGAAGCAGAAGCTCACCAGAGGACAATACACATCACTGCAGCCAGCGTGAGTGACAATGAAGACCTTTCCAAGAACACCACCAAATGTTTAATTCAAATTAATCAATCAGTGTGTGTGTGTGTGTTCCCTGCCCTCTGTCTTGTGTAGGTGTGAGCTGTCCAGCATATTAACAACAAGCATGTAAAAGCATGTACGTGTGTGTATGTATGTGTGCATACGTCCTCAGTCCGGCAGAGGTGACAGGTGTGAGTTGTTCAGCATGACCAGCAAAAACAATATGTGTATGTGAATTTGTGTGTGTGTGTGTGTGTGTGTGTGTGTGCTGTTTAGCAGGCAGGATGGATGTCTCTGGCACACAGTCACACTGTCTCATCAATAAGACATCACACACTCACACCGTGGACAGATGGGTATCACCATGACAACACACTCAGCACCATCGAGAAATAGACAGGAAGAGAGAAAGAATGAGAAGGAGAGGAAAAGAGAGGGAAACATATCAATGGAGCAATACAGGGCAATACGAAGACCATGGAAGTGTCACAACTTATATGTTATTATGTGAGTAGGTTGATAAGCTTCAACAATCAGGGTTATTATAGATAACTAAAACCATAAAAATGTAACTTGAAATAAACGCTGAATGAAATAAAATAAAATATTACTTTATTTCAGCTAGTTGCCGAAGCAACATTTCTCATTTTCATTTAGTGTAACTTGATGTACTAAAATAATTGATGATGTACTAAAACTAAAATTATTAACAGATGTGTGGCATTTTACTTGCTTAAAATGGCTGCTTCTGTCACTTTTTCTCTTGACAAGAAGTGCATTTATTCAGTCGCAGAATGACTGAGAACGGGAGATGTTTCAGACGCGCACTCCACTTCACTTCAGCGCCAGGCATGAGTCAAAACGAGCACGGAAACGGTCCTGTGCTCGCAGCGTGTGCTCTTCAATTGCACGCACAAAGGCGCTAGTGCGTGCTGTAGCCTGTATCCTTTCATATCAAAGCGCGAAATAAACTATGTGCATGCAATGTCGTGGTCAGTTAAGTCATGAAGTTACCAAAAAGGCGATTAAAGCTGCCTTAAAACTGTGCATGCATGTAATATATTTTATATGATAGTCAATGGTTAAATATTAGGGGGGGGGGGATAATTTTATAGAGAAATCAGTATTGGTATCATTGATACTGGCCTTCGGTCATAAAAAAAGATGCCATTAAACAAATATTAAAAAAATATACTGTCTTTGTTGTTTGTACATTAATTTGAAGATTGAATGTGAAATTATTGCAATATAAAAGTATATTTAAAAACTTTAATGTTAGGTGGGATTAATCGTGATTAATTTCAGAAAAAT
>NW_015636034.1:1390814-1394255 GCF_001515625.1 Sinocyclocheilus rhinocerous | reverse complement strand
TAGGTCAGATTGAGTTAGACCTATCGGACTGCGCCATCTAGAGTTTCATTCCAGAACTCTGTATGTATATATATATATATATATATATATATATATATATCATAGTTTCAAAAATTATGTATATATTGTTATATTTTATTATTGTTATACATATAAATAAGAATGATTAAATATCATTATGTTTGGATGATTTAGTTAGTAATATATGGAATCTATGTCTTGGTTATTTTCAAATAGTTTTTAGCTGAAAATACCCAGATATAATGTTTTCAGCCATATCGTCCAGCCGTAAAATACACGCATTAACATTCAGGCAATCAGCTAGGCCAACCCCACCTCACCCCTTTTGATAACTGCCAGAGGCCTGGACATCAGGATGGAATGGGATGCTTTTATTCACACACACTAAAGACTTTTCCTCAAGATATTAAAAAGTCTGTTCGCTCCTTGTGTGTGTGTGTGTGTGTGTGTGCTGCATAAATATTAAGCAGAAAAAAGACATCAGAATGACAGTGGACTTTTTCAATCACAACAGCGGAATCCATGCACAGCCAATCAGCCGAACGGCAATGAGGCAGGAATGAGAGAGAGAAAGGCAATGATACAGCCCAATCTAAAGCACCACCACGGGGAAGGGAATCACTCAGCATTCACCACCGACTCTTTTAAAACAACACCGAATCTTGTCATTTCAAATGTGTGGATACTGATTTCAAATTGGATTGTGTCACTGCATCAACTGGAAAATGCAGCAAATTGATGGATCTGAATAAGAAAACAGAGACTTGCATATCTGTCAGACTAATGGTACGTGTCAATCACATCCACTGGAAACATCAGCACTCAAGAGAGAAAACACACATGAATTGTGGGTAATATCCCACGTCTGATCATATCGTTCTTACCGTTGTCATAGAAAATGAAATTCGCCGACCTGTCTGTGCGAGAGAATTGGAGACACGCAGACGCACACACACAGGCACACACAAACACACACACACACACACACACTGAGTTCAGCTTGGAGAGGAAAGAGTTAAAGTTAGGTTGAGCACAGAAACGCATGTTGTGAACCCTAAAAGCAAGCAAAAAGAGTGAAACATCTCTCAGACACAAATTCAGATAACCCACCACCCACACAGACACACCGACCGAACCACCCTCTCTCACTAATTGGGGCTGGGTTGTCAGGCAGATGCTCAGGTCTCTTTACTGAGATGAAATATGATTTTTCTCCATCTTTCATTGTGCTTGCATCTTAGCTGAATGAGATCTTTATTCCCATTTCATTCTAATTTGATCTTCAGACTGATAGACTTTGGGTTGCGTGTCTGTGTGTTAAAGACCTGCCACATGCACATACAATCAATGCGCTCACAAATAGATCCCATTCATGGATGAACCAAATGATCATACATTATTATATTCATGACATTCACATTTCATAATCCAATCACACATCAGTTAATTTGCATGTTCCCAGGCTCATATCATTAATATGATTCTCGCTCACATGTGAGCTATGTATCTTAGCAACAGAGACAAGAGGGAATGTATCATCCCTAGACTTGAAAAAAAAAATAAAAAAATCAACTAACGATAATTCACATCTCACCATTCACGCGATCCGACAGAGTCTGGGCACAGATTAGGTGCCGTGTTAAAACGGACTGGAGTGATGGCACAGTAAAGTCCAGGACTGGGCTTAATTGGTGCCCAATGATATTCTGTGTGTGTTCAGTGTGAATTTGGCAACGATGATAAGAACACAGAGATTACTGGTGAGCCGGAAACGATCAATACAATCCAGAAAAAGTGTGCTGCCAGCTTGGAAAAATCTCAGAAGGAAATGACACATTCATGCAGCCTGATAGTGTGATTATATATGTTGTGTTGTCATGAATATTTCATTTATTGTAGTGAATTTTGATTCAAGAAATCATTCGGAAAGACTCTGAATGAATCTGTGAGCAACAAGTACAAATTGAATCATCAAGATAGAAAATATCGGAGCGTTGAGTGGTGTATTACAACATATAATATGCCAACCTGTGTCTCTCATTGAAAGAGTAAGTGTTTCTGGCAGGAAGTCCTAATTAGGTGCTTAATTTCAATGCTAGGGGTTTCAAATGTATAAATCAGGATATGAGGCATTCAGTTTGCCAAAAACACTCTCACTATATAGTCACCTTAATCATTTAAAAAAGCAGCATGAACTGAAAAATCTGTTTCTAATCTGAATCTCTGGTGGTGCAGCATCACCTCTAGCTGAGAGTATGCCAGAGGTTTCTTGTGTTTGGAAGAATCTGTCCGTCTTCCTGAGAGAGAAAGAGTTAGTGATACAGAGACCAGCTGAGCTCATAAAGCAGGGATACTTGAACTACGTAGCTTGGGGACCATTTTTAGAAAATGCTGGGTGTCCAGGGGGCAGTGAATAAAATGACCCCGGTAGAGTAGATCTAATGATAGCTGCAGTAATGTGCAGTAACCAACAGCAAGCACTACCAGCCTCACATTTGAACATGCTGGTCAGTCTTTAAAAGATGTTTTCTTGCTTCATAACAATAATGCAACGCAATAAAATTAAATAGCATTTTATTAAATCAAAATAAATGAATTAAATAAAAAAATACATGTGTAAGCACAAATTCTACACACACAAAAAAACAATGATAAAATTAATAAATTATTGTGTAAAGGCTGGAATACACTACACGAGTTTAGAAATCTGAAACGATTTGAAAAAACTAGGCATCATACACTTGCCAACTTTGTAAATGGCTGCAGAGAAAAACTGGGCATCATACACTAAATGACTGAAGACCACACAATATTAGACTTTTCAAGTTGTTCCAAACACAACAAATTCATGCAAACACATGCACTTCCTTGCTAGAATCGACTCAAAATATCATATTTGACATTTTGGATGGACTCTTACTGTGTGTGCACACCAAAAGCGAAGCGAATGTTCACATTGCGTTATCGCTAGAGATGCACCGATCGATCGGCCAGGGATCGGAATCGGACGATTTCCCTCATGATCGGCCGATCCGTTTTGTTACCATGCACAGGCAATAACGTCAGCCGCGCATTCTCGCTCTCTTCTCTTCGACGACCCCTTCTCTCTCACACACACGTCTCATTCGCTCCGGTTAAATAGTGCTTGTATTGCGCATTATTTTAGTTATTCCCGCAGGTTTCGCACTTACACCAAATAGCTTGTGAGCCACAAATACCAATATGAGTGGCTAACTGCGCTAAAACGGTCAAATACATACAAAATTATGTCAAAATGCCCATAGAGTATCCAGTAAAACACAGTCAGTTTTGGAACATTAAATAGTTGAGAAAGAGAACGCATGTTGTGTAACAGTATATTGGGTCCCTGGATAAACTCTTAAAGGGACCGCAGTCCAATATTCCTGCTGCTGTCTGTCA
>NW_015636034.1:1377136-1387637 GCF_001515625.1 Sinocyclocheilus rhinocerous | reverse complement strand
CCTGAAAAACTTAGTTTCATAGCTCTCTTTATTCTATTGCATTTATTTGTGCTGTTGTTTGCAATTTTTGTATTTGTTCTTATTTTATTACTGACTTTTTACTTGTTTTTTTTATGAAAATAAAACTTTGCGTTGAAGAAAAGTAGATTTTTGTTTGTATATGTTGTCAATTATAGTCCTTAGAAAGAAAATCGGAATCGGCCAAGAAAATTGCAATCGGTGCATCTCTAGTTATCGCTCTAGATTACTCGTGGGATGTTTTTCGTGTCACTCGTGCAAATAAAAACATTGCGTAATGCTCTCCTACAACCGGACGGGTCAATAAGCTCTTCGCTGACTGGCTTGCACGACAACGTGTTTATGCAAATTTGTTCGCAGCAATCGCGGCGCCTAATTTGCATCATTCGCATCACCCAGTGCAAATTCATGCCTATTCGCATCTTTGCATTGACTTTGTATGTAATCTACTCGTGCGAATAATTAAATTCTCTTTTGGTGTGCACACACCTTTAGTCTAGTAGTACAAAATCTGAGTCTGTGCCCATCATACATTATGTGGTTTTCTGTGAAATCCGTCAGCTCTGACTGACCAAAATCTGCAGACTTTCTGCAAACAGCACCAAAAATCTGTACAAAAGTGATGTAGTGTATTCCAGCATTAACTCAACTAATAAAGTTTAAATAATTTGTAAGAATTTTAATTTGGTTCTTGTATCTTAAAGCTGCAGTCCGTAAGTTTTGCCTCTTTGTCGCCATCTCTGTTTGAAAACCTGGAATTGCAGCTGTGTGCGGAATTATCTAGCTTGCGTGGGTTGTGCGCCAGCACGGCTCCAGCTCGGATTAATCTAATGTTCTGAAGAGTACGTGTGGCAGTCAGTCACCGCACCTAATGACGCAGTGCCATGCTCTAATTTCCCGGGAAAACCTACCAGTACCACTCAAATTAGAAAACATTATTATAAGCTAACCGTTGTGAATCGGGCTAAAGTAAGGCGATAGTTTTGAACACTGGCTGGTTTTGTACTTGCTCAAATATTGATTTTGGATCATTTTTAACCAAAAAAAGTTACGGACTGCAGCTTTAACTATTGACTCAAATATCTTATGTACTCAATCTTGAATTCTACATTTTGTGCTCATTTATATTTCATATGTATTGTATTTTCCTTTCAGCTGCTCCTTCCTTAACTTTTGCTGCACCTTCCTTAACTTTTGTGATTCGTCTCTATTTTCTTTGACTTAATCACTGTCATAAAGGCTTGTGTGTCCTCTGGGAAGGTTTGACAATTCCAGTGAGTCTAATGTGTGAATGACTGGACAGAAGAGTGTTATTATCACCTGACTTCTCTTTATGGGGTCATTCAGAGCAAGCCCTCTCTCTGACACATCCTAGACTGAGTTTCAAAGCTATGGGGTCAGCAGGGATGGAAATGGACTTAATTATTGTTGAAACTCTTTTTTCTGTCTGTCTCTGCACAGTTCCCTCTGTTACTCATTCTTCTGTCCCTTTTTTATGTAAAATCTGTATTATAATTTATAAAGCATTTTAAATTAAAATAACATTGACTAACATCAAACTGCTGTGCTTATATCCTTTGAGGTGCCAGTCAAATCAGCTCTCTGAGGTATTGAGCAACCTTTCATAAGCTTTTCATGAAATAACACACAAATAAAAACAAACACACTCACCATTGACTTCCTGTGACCCTGCGTCTGTGAAGAGGGAGCTCATGATCTCCTCAAAGTTGCAGCTGGGCTCAGCGGTGTGAGGGTCCTGTGAGACGTGGCGGAGCATTGTCTTTAACACATCGTCTAGAGAGGCCTCGTCCTCGTGCAGCAGAATACTGGCCCTCTCCAGAAACCCGTCCAGATCCCTGTGAGCTCGCACTTCCTCCTCAAAGTTCATTAGCTTCACGTACTGAGGGACAACACAGAGGTACATGTAAGCAATGCTAAAAAAAATCTATATAGTGAACAACTTACTGTATAAACAATTTTTTGATTCATATATTAAGCTGCTATTTTTTAAACAATGATTTTTGAACTTTTCCATGATGCATAATTGGTTAATTCTGGACAGGTATTAAAATTTTTTTTTATATATTTTTTATTTATATATAATTATGAAATAATATATTTTTGTTTAACATATTTATATTAAAAAGTATAAATTATTTATTTTTCAATAATAATTTTGATTCACTTTGACCGAATCACTAAAAAGAACTTGAAAGATTGATTCACTCAAATTGGACAGATGCAAAACAAATAAAAAATCAAATAAAACAAATAAACAAATAAAAATGTCCTGATATTTCCATACGTTCCATGACCTTGGGACCACTCATGAATAAGTCATTGGAAACTGTGTATTAGGTTTAGTTTGCATGTATCAGATACTGTGCTGAAATTATTTCTATTTTGGATTATTGTCAAATTTTTTTCATTACAAATTAAATTGTCAGCATTACAATTTGAGTGAATAGTTCATAATTTAAGTAAAAAGTGGTACAATTAATTTTAGAATGCAGAATTAAAATAACGGATAATAATTTGAGTAAAAAGTAGTCAAATTAATTTTAGAATGCAGAATTCAGAATGCTACAATGTTAGAGAAAACCTGATTGATCATGTTATCCAGTACATTTTTTTTCATCATTTTATATCATAAGCTTTGTTTTAAAATGTTAAAATCTTGAAACATTCTTATTTGCATATTTCAATAAAATATACCAGATTTTTAAAAAGAGGTCTCATACTCATGGGTGCCACTGTATGTAGACATGGTGTATCAATACAGAATTCAATTAATGTGCAGTCACAGGTGTGCATATAACTTCAGACGGCGACTATGCATCTTATAAGATCTGTTTGGCATGTGGATGTAATGAAAAGTCTCACCCTTCGAGACGTGTTAAGCAGCACACAGCCGTGGACATCAGATTCTATATGAGAGAGAAGAGGAGGCCTGAGGGGTGAATACTGTGTGCCAAAACAACAAGCATCATAAAACAGCTTTTAGAGTTTTTAAGAAGAGAACGACTAGTTTCAAAGAGAACACTCTGAGACATAAATTGTTAAAAAAAAACAGTGAACATAAAAGCCATCTGCATCAGAGAGCCCCTATTGTGATCTCCTCAATTTAACCCAACATCACAAAATATCTGCTATGAAACAGTTCAGTCCCTGAATACAAAACAAAATATCACTCCCACAACACTGTTTATTAGTAACCGCCAAATACATCACAGCATACTCCATGGATCATGAGCATCGTCCAAACTCTGAAGGGACGGGATGTACTCGTGTATGCTCATGTGTTGCCGTGTCCCTGCCTGTCCTTTATGTGCTTAATTCATGTTTGGTATTGTCCTCAGGTTTGCAGGTTGAGCTTGAAACCCTCACGTGATGGCTGCATGCTAAGTCCTCCTCCATATAGAGATTATATAAAGCAGACAGCCTTTATCAAATAGAGATCTCTCAGTCCTGTGCGCGTGGCCCGCAAGAAGCCCTGCCCCTTGAAAGAGATATTCAGGCAGGATTACCACGACCCGCGGCTGACTCCTCCGCTGCCTTAGCTCCAAGATTAAACAGTCCCTCAGATGGGTTTGGGATTAAAAGGGGAAAATTGAGAATAAAAGCACCACTTTAAAAGCACAACTTTGGGTTTTAATAAGAGGTAAGTCTATGTGTTAAACTAATAAGGTTACACAACCCCTCAAACCTTTTAATGGCTTACAGTCACCACGTGAAACCGGATATTTTATTCTCTCCTCTACCGTCCTTCTGTCCTTCACTTTTCCATTTGTCATCAGCCTTTTCAGATGTTTACAAGTACGCAATATACATTTAACAATTGAGGTCACATCATGTAGAACTGAAATGTACTGCATTATCTAAGCACCTAATTAAACCTCAGTGAGTTGTCGGGTATAAAACTCGAAACCACTGTATTAACATAAGATAAAAGGCAGCATTAATTGAGCTCCAACTACACTGGTGCAAACCTTAATCCAAAGAGAATTCAGCAATTAGCCAGTTATAAAAACCACATCCAATCAAACCAGCATCAATGATTTGCCGGAGGCTGGTAATAGTCAGACGTACTGTATATGTTCAACCCCGTGGTCTTCTGAAATGAGGAGCCAAAGACCCTCTCTCTGTTTACTTATTTAGTCTAATGTAAATTCATGTTCCATTGAAGTTTACAGTTTCATGGTTAAAATTTGGAAATTTACCTTATACAAACTGTAATAATGCTTGTAGGGTTGTATATACTTTATCGTTCAAAAGTTTGGGGTCATTTTCACATTTCTGAAAGAAAGATTTTTGATGTTTCTGAGTCTCTTATGCTCACCAAGGCTGCATTTATTTGACAAGACATTACAGTAAAAGCAATAATATTGTGAAATATTATTAGAATTTAAAATAACTGTTTTCTATTTGAATATATTTTAAAATAAAATATATTACTATTATGGCAAAGCTTAATTTTCAGCAGCCATTACTCTAGTCTTCAGTGTCATATGATCCTTCAGAAATCATTCGAGTTGTGCTGCTTACTGTATTTGTGGAAACTATAATACAATTTTTGGTAACACTTTATTTCGATAGTCCACTTTAGACATTCTATTAACAGTAAGTAACTTTGCAACTACATGTCAACTAGCAGTTAGTAGAGTATTAGTAGACTGTCTGCTTAATATCTTCGAACACTTTCTTTGTCAACTTATTCTACTAACCCTAAACCTACCCTAACAGTCTACTCTGAGAGTTAGTAGACATGTAGTTGCAAATTAATGAGAATTAGTTGACATGTAGTTACAAAGTTACTTAGTTAATAGAATGTCTAAAGTGGACTATCAAAATAAAGTGTAACCCAATTTTTTTATGAATAGAAAGTTTTAAAAAACGGAATTTATTTGAAATAGAAATCCTTTGATCAATTTAATGCATTTGTGCTGAATAAAAGTAATTTCTTAATATAAATATATAAATACTATAAATAAATAAAAACTTGATATAATGTTAAAATACCAAGCAACTGAGACTACCAAAATCGGATTTCTATCTTTAAAATGTGCTGATAACCATTATAATAATACAGGTAGTTCATTAGAAAGCCACATAATCAGAGTTCAAGTGGCCGGTCCTTGAAACATGGCTAATACTCTAGAGTGCACACAAAGACAAAACACCATCAGAGTAACACAGGACACTAAAATAATGCCGTAAACACAACACAAATAACATTAAGTGGAACACAAAACACCATAACATTTTGTCTTCAATAATACAATGACAAACACATTCCATGTACCATTTACTCCAACAAATGGGCATGGTGATGAATTTTTAATTTCAACAAACTGCATGGTAGCTAAAAACCGGCTCACTTACAGGTAATTTCTTGTTTTTCAAGAAATTCGAGTACATTTTGACGAGAATGCAACAGACACTGGTCCTGGCAGTGGATGAGCTGTTACTCTGACATCAATCCATCCATTTCCTCCAGTCTGACGGATTCAGTCAAATTTGTAAAAGAGTAATCGGCCAATGCGTTCCTCACATTTAGGCCATGCTACAGGATGTTGATGAGAACTCATTGGGCTCAAGGGAGGCAAAAAAGAAGCTGCCTCCCTCTATAACTGGTGTGTGACTATGTGACTTCAGAAAAATTTGTGGTTTAGACATTATTTGATCTCATATTAGGTCATATTTGTTTTGCTTTATTTTTATAGTGTGTAATTATTTCTCACCGCCCCTGCCTCGCCCCCAGCAAACAAACAGCATTAAAAACCCAGCAGTTTGCTCAATAACATGGCTGAGTGTTCGCTTCGGCCAACTGCTGAAATCATGGGAATTATCACTTAAAACAAAATGTTTGGAGGCCCTGGTTTATAAATATTGAAACACACACACACACATGCGTGCATGCATCCTACACAGTTCAAACTCTTAGCAGTATGTCAGAGGAGTGGAATTTGGTTTTAATCTAGACAAGTGCTGACGGCTTGTGCGCCGAGGATGACAGAACATCAGACCGTATGAGACAACGTGTGAACAAACCCCACTCATCCTAATGTGAGCCCACCAAATGCACAGCAGGAGTCACTCACGCAGAAAAAGAGAATTTAAAACAGAACTAACTGTATTTGAGTAAACAGAGATAGAACATTTGCTTGTCTAATTCTGGGTCACCTGTCTAGTGATATTACTGAAGCTGCGCTCACTTTCAACAGCAGCAGTGCATTAGGGCAAATAGCAACCCTAATAATAGATATGTTACATCATCCATAAGATATTATACGTTTCAAATGTTTTCAGTTATGCAAAACAGTAAATGCAGCAAAAATCTTTAAATGGGGCTATATTGTAGCATATTTTCCCCCCTTAACATCCAATTATAATGTTACTAGAGGTTTCTTGCACCAAAAGCAGTTCTTGTTTTACATGGCCATTTTCCATCCTCTTTCTGATCCATATTAAACAGGCTGCTTTTCCAACTGTATCTATAAAACTTCTATATGTAAATGATTTGTGATTAGCTAAACTCCATGTAATGATGTAGTGCACTTTCGTTGTTCATCAAGACAGGTCAACTTTTTATACTTTTTTTTTTAAATACAAATTATACTTATGATGTTTAGATCCATTAGCAGTCATTTATCAGTCAGCATAATACTGTAGCATAACAAGTTATACAATATAATAGCAATATAATAGCTGCTATTATGACGATCTTATTTTTTTCCAGATGTGGACAAGAATCAACAATTAACCTTGGAGCATGTGATTCATTGGCATATGATTCATTGGTACTTATGTACACAGGTTTTTGTAAACGCACCTTATTGCAGATGTGGCACACATCCAACATACAGATTTATGAGAGATAACAAAAGCTTTGTTCGGACAGGACTTGATTTACCTGAAAAGGTTAGGTAAATATGCATTGTACAAAAACACATTATGGTATTATCCTGTCTTACCAGGCAAATTGCCTGTTTTTTTTTTTTTGCTAATTCAGTCCTCTGAGAATTGTAATTCAGTGTCTTTGACTGCAGTATATTATTATTTCTCATTATTTATTTTGACCTTTGTTGAATACTGTAGCTAAACGTTTCTCGTTGTGCTGCCTGGTGAACTTTCATTATGGATTTAGACAACTTTAATGGCAACTTTCCTAATAAAATATCAGTTGGTGGTTCATGAACTACTAGTGTCTGATTTAAAAATAGAGTTATATCAATACACAGTAAAGTTTATAGACACAAAACAATGATGAATGATGATGAGAAATGTTGAATGCAATAACATTTGTTTTCCAAAACAATGTCCATTCTTCCTTGAAGACTTAACAGAATGTTTATCAGCGGTTTAAAAGAAACTATTTGGCCTTTTGCATGCACGATATACTAAGAAGTAAATTACAATGGAGATGTTAACGGTTTCCACTGTTTTTTCTTTATTTTTCAATTGTCATCTTTGATTGCATTTTCCTGCAGAGACTGAGGACAGAGAGAAAAGAAGACGACTTTGTGTGGTTTTGAGTGACAACAGGTGACCTGTCACCGTGTGTGGGTTTGGTGGGGGTCTGCGACATAATCACAGCACACCTGAGACTGTTGCCATGGCAACAACTGACCTGCTAACCTGAGCATCTCCAGAGCTAATCAACAGCTCTGGGTCTAACTGCCATCCCACCCTGAACCCGCTCGCAAACACACACATTCACTGACCTGTCCCTCCTTGGTGTGTCTGGTTGCCGTAGAGATGAATGTCATCTCCTGATGGGATGGGAGAGTCCTGGCCCTCCTCTCGCTCCTCGCTCCCCTCCTCATGTTCTTCTCTCTCCCTCTGTTCTAAGAGCAGACACACACACAAAACAGCCTCAATCTATATATACTTTTTAAACACATATTTTAATACACACAAAATGTTTGTAAATATTACATTAAAAATGTTAAAATGCTACAGTAAAAACATTTTGCTACTTTAAGTTGCTTGGTATTTTAACATTATATCACTTAATGAACTAGCCTATATGATTATAAATTGTGAAATATAAAGACACTAATATGCAGTGTTGGGGAGAAACTAACTACATACAGTATAACAGTGTTACACAATTTAATTACAAAATAAATGTAACTGTATTCATGTAACTGAAAAAATGTGTAATTAAATTACAGTTACTTATGAAAATGTTAACAATTACAAAGGGGTTACATCTGAATAGTTTCACACACACACACACACACACACACACAAACCCACATACAGATTTAACCGATTTCTTTCCCAAATTGCATCGACTGCTCTAAAATATGAAACAACGATGTTTAGGACACAGAATAGGACTCATTCTTATTCAATAACTGTTTTATTTCCTATTTGGGTTTATGTATATTTTTCCCAAAGCATTGTTAGATGTCAGTGTTTCCTGTCATAGCTATATGCAAAGGTTTGATTTCAAAAACAGTATCAAAGCTATTAAACTATTTCTAGTTATGATTTTAAATCTGTATTTAACCTCAGAACAATCTCAAAGTAAAACAATGTGCCAAAGTCTGATTTTGTAGTGACTGTGCTTTAAAATTTAAATATTATAATCTTAATTCAAGTGATGAAGGATTTTGAAAGTCTGACAGTGTTGAGTACTACTGTAAAGTTAACCCTGCCTGCTTTTAATGTTTTAAAATGATAACATTTTAAAATGATAACAAAATGACAACATTTGTGGAAAACATTTGTTTGAAATTTAGAAAAGTAATCAAATGTAAGCAGTTACATTACTTTAATAAAGTAATTGAAATAGTTAAACTACTTATTATATTTTAAATAGGTCAACTTGTAATATGTAACCAAATACATTTCCAAAGCAACTTTTCCAACATTGCCAATATGCTATCCAGTAACATTGTCATCATATTACAGTGAATTTCTGGCAACCACAGCTGTAATTTTTTACTGTAAATTTAACAGGATATCTTTTACAGTATAGCAAAGTATACAATATTAATTTACAACAGCACAATATTTATTTACTCTTCATTTAAATAAAATAAAATAAATATCCAATTTCAACTAATCCATACTAATATTGCAGAATTTTTCATATCTACATATATACCTACACTGTCCTCTGCTGACCCTATAAATTACTGACAAACTCATATGTTAAAGTTGCACTTAATATACATAATTAATATGCTACACTGTACATTTAATCTATCCATTCTGAATTGATATTTCAGCACCGATAAGTCAGTTCCTCAACGCAAACACTACAAGGCTTCAATAATCCATACATTTCTCTCTTTTCTCCTGTTGAATACAAAGTGTTCTTGGGGTTTAATACCCCACAGATGTGACTGTGTAGCCAGAGTGTGGCTGAAGCTGTGATTTATCCACACATGGCAGCTCGTTATTGTTCTCGCTTCTCTGGTTGAATGTGGCATGTGAGTGGCTATCGGTTCCATATCTTTCTCCTCATCTATTCATTTATTCACTAATCCTTCCCTCTATTATTCTCTATGTAAAGCTGGAGAGGAGAGGGGGCTGTTAATCCACGTGTGCTCATTGACTCTACCGCCCTGGACCTACGGTGAGCAGGCAAAAGGATATTCCTCTCCCCGACGACGGCGCTCCCCTTTTTTCCCCTTTTCTCGCTCGCTCTTTCAAGCTCAGCGCACCGTGGTTGATCATATTCATAAGTGTTTGATTCACTGAAAGCCTATTCATGAACAAATTGACTCATTTATTGAAAATACCCCCCATACTTTGTTATAATTACGTACGTATAAACAAGAGACCCTTGAATTGAACTGAGAGAGAGAGAGAGAGAGAGAGAGAGAGAGAGAGAGAGATGACATAAACAGTGATTTCTGAAAAGCAATAATGAGAGAATACTTGAGAAATCCGAATATGCCACAAGCTTTACTTGCACTAACAAAATTTACACATTTTATTTTACAGACAACATTTCAGGCACTTTCAGCCCTTTTTTGTTTTTTGCTAGGATTTTGCTGCATTGGGCTTCAATCAGGGCTCCAAACAAAAAAATAGAGTAAGGAGCCATTGGCTCCTATAAGAAAAAATTTTAGGCGCCAAATTATTTTTTTTAGGTGCCACAGAATAAACGTGCTTTATTTATTTAATTATTATTTTTTAACATTTCAATCATACTTTCATGTGATTATGTCTCATCTTTTCTTGAATTTATCAGCAAATCGATCTTTAATCAATCTTGTAGATGACCTGGGGAACTAAGGTTCACTTAAAGTGGGAATTAAACTGACATTTCAGTAAGTTGTACTGTAGGCTTTCTTATAAAATAGGCTACATTTTGCTGTTAATTCATGTTCATTATGTAGGCCTACTACAGTAGTAAAAAGAAAGATATAAATGGTTGTCACTTGAACTGAGGCGCTAAAGCGACCGCGCCTGCCGCATTAAAGAGCGCCAAAACTGTATTTATTGTTTGAATTTCGTTATG
>NW_015636034.1:1373565-1376150 GCF_001515625.1 Sinocyclocheilus rhinocerous | reverse complement strand
CAGTTTGAAACACTGAATGAGCTTTTACATGAGACATTTCAGTAAGTTGTACTGTAGGCTTTCTTATAAAATAGGCTACATTTTGCTGTTAATTCATGTTCATTATGTAGGCCTACTACAGTAGTAAAAAGAAAGATATAAATGGTTGTCACTTGAACTGAGGCGCTAAAGCGACCGCGCCTGCCGCATTAAAGAGCGCCAAAACTGTATTTATTGTTTGAATTTCGTTATGAATTTGGCATCATTTTAAAGCTGATACTTTGTTTATTAAAAAGTAACAAATCATTTTGCGATTAATGGACGGCAAGTGTGCATCAAATAATATGAAGTTCACGCATTAACCGAATAGCATATAAGATCTTGAGAAGAAGCCATGTTAGTAATGATTATAAAAGAGAATTGTTAACGATATTGCCAATATCCACACAGCTGACAGCTTTACCTGTTGTAGTTTGTTCAGAGTTGTGCACGAAAATCACTGAACGGTTGTGTACGAAATAGACTCTGCTTTTCCACACATTTACTTGCACGTCTCCGTCATTTCGATCTCTCTCGCGCTGCACAACTGAGCTGCGTTTAACAGGTGTGCGTCAGCGCTGCTGTTCAGCAGAGATAAGGACTGTTTGAAACTCTTTTTTCCACTAAAACTTTGATGCGCATCGTCTCAGTTTAATACGTGAACATAGCAAATGACGCAATCGCAAAAAAATCAGGAAAAAAGGCATTACATGCAAATTTTTAAGTCATAACATGTAAATATATATAGTCGCCAGTGGCGACCTCAGCAAAAACGTCACTTGCAAATTAATATTTTTGGTCGCAGTCTGGAGCCCTGGCTTCAATGCAGCAGAATCTGAGGCAGATAACTTGTCTCTCTTTGACACTGATCAGAAAACCAGAAATATTACAATTTGACTATTCGTGCAAGTCAGAAATGCGGGCATGCTTTAAATACTCTAGAAAGGAGTTTTCTTCTGCCTGTGTTTTACTCCCAGCTCGACCTTCACACCTCTCCTCCAGGCCATGTGTTGAACAACAAACACACCAACCAACTCCTACAAACATTCACTCACCCATCTCTTGATAGAAGTATCCATTCTTAGCCATCCCTGAGGAGGGAGCCTCTGCAAGAGAAATTAAAACCACAATTGACAAAAGACATCAAATAACTATGAGTGTGTGTAGTGCTGGGCGGTATACCGGTTCATACCGAATACCGGTGTTTATTTTTGTTATGATATGAATTTTTAAAATACCGCAATACGTATGTACACACACACACACACACACAAGCGCGACTTTAGCACTAGATTTAGCAACTTTCAGACCCTTTTAGCGGCTTTTTTTCCATAGAATATTCATACTGACAAACCTAGCGACTTTTTTGGATAAACCTTAGCTATGGTTCAGTTAGAAGATTTCGCCAGTGCTGTCCTGCGAACGTGAGGTCTGACTTTCCCAGAGAAGTGGCACCTCTCTCGGCATCTGTTCTGTGCAGTGAGCGGCAGAGAAGCAGCGCTTTCAGTTGGCCGCACCGCAGCCGACTCGTCAATAAATGAATACAAAACACCGTTTCCTAGCACCTGTCGCTTAATAGCCAAAACAACCGCATAGCTGCTCTTTAGTGTAGATGCATGTTGATTTTATCAGACGATGCCGCGATTATAAATGAGTGACTCCTGGTTAACATGTATTAAAAGGGGTCGTGTTTAGTCACTATTTATTTAGTGTGGTATTTTTTGACAATATTCACTCATCATGATAGTAAAATAGGGCATTCTAAGTCAATATACTGCAGTATTTCCTCTCTCAATCAGTAGAAAATTTGGTTAACACCCAGTCATGCATGAAAAAAAAAATACCGTCATGTACCGTGAAACCGGTATAATTTTGAAAAATACCGTGATATAAATTTTTGGTCATATCGCCCAGCACTAAGTGTGTGTTAAATAACACAGCGTGAGTAAGTGTTTCGGATTACCGTAAGAGAATAAAGCAGGTTTGATCAAGCACTGATTCTTAAGTACTGGGGCAAAACAGGCTACAAAAATAAAAGGTTATCTATCCAGGAATTATAATGGAGTAATCTGTTCAACATGTTCGGGTGCTGTCTCTGGCCTCTATTTTCTCACAAAATGCGTTTTTCCTCTCAATAAGTGTCAACGCCAACAGACACAAAAATAATGTGTAAAACAGTTATTATGAATATTAATTAAAGGGGTGGTTGATTGCGATTTCACTTTTTTAATGTTAGTTAGTGTGTAATGTTGCTGTTTGATCATAAACAATATCTGCAAAGTTACGAAGCTGAAAGTTCAATGCAAATGGAGATATCTTTAAAAAAATTCTGGTTTAATGCCTACAAAAACGACTGGTAAGGGACTACAACGAGTTACTTCCCAGGTCCGTTACGTCAAGAACCCAGAATTTGACATAAACCCCGCCTCCGGGAACACGCAGCAAAGGGGGCGAGGCCATGCTGCGCTGCTTTAGAGAAGAGGAAGAGAAAACTAGAGGTGCACGTAAAAATCTATTCATATATGAATCGCGATTCTGTCTTCTAACGATTCTAATGGATTCACAAG
>NW_015636034.1:1365953-1370956 GCF_001515625.1 Sinocyclocheilus rhinocerous | reverse complement strand
CGTGCAGTTGCCGTACTGTATTAAAGCTTTAATCAGAATAAAACCGTATATTAAAAGCTAACAGAAGCAGTAGCATTTACAAATAACAGCGTATCTAAAAGTATGAGACAACAACAAACAAAAATCTTAGGCCTACCATTAAAAGCCGTGCTTGCACAGGTTCTGCGCGATCCTCTTCACTAATATCCTCTGCGTCTCAATCGGGCTCAAATTGATCAATATAGACGACGTCATTGTTTACAATACAACCGGAGCACATGCCGCTATGTTGAGGGGCGGGATGTTTAGACACGCGCTAGAGGCGGTTTAGCCAATCACAACACACTGGGGCAGCTAATCAATCAGAGCCCATCGTGTATTTCTGAGGGAGGGGCTTCATAAAAGCAGGAAATGATCAGCGCATTCAGAGGAGAAGGGACAAAGAGGTGTGGAATAAAGGTAAATTATGTGAAAAATAATGCGTTTTTTTAACAAACGAAGCATTAACTGCACTGTTAGACTGCACCCCATAAACACAATCAAGCCTATAAAAAACCAGTCAACCACCCCTTTAAGAATTAAGAATATAGTAATTAATAAATTTTGAATAAATTAATTTAGACTATAGGATAGTTTCAAACTGATATTCAGCTCCATCTATTGTCACTACACTAAAACAGAAAATATTACAGTTTTGACCAAAAAAATCATAAATTGAATACCATATTAAATTTAGAAGCATTTTTTTCTGAGGTTGGTTGCTACTACCAAGATCAATTTAAAATTAGGGAAATTGTTTAAAAATCCAAAACAATTTATTTACAATTTAGAGCTGACATATTATGGCTGTGATCTGTGGAAATATAAGCATAATTACTTGCATTTATTTTATTTCTCTTATTTTATTAACCCACTATTAAACTTGTCTGTTTGACTTTTTGAACTCATAGCAGGTTAAATATCTAAAGAGGACCTTCAGGATGAACACTTTGCCAGATTTTTAAAAGGTTTTGTGTTGACAAATTCCTTTTAAAAGAGAAATATTTTTAAAATTAACCTCCTTCTTCTGTCAGGACACTGTAGTAATTCGTCATTGAAATATGCTTATTTATATCTCTGTTGTTATTAAATTGAATATATATTTTGATGGATATGACATTTTGAGTTATGGTCAAAGGACAATAATTTGTGCTCAGAACATTCAAGTGTTAATCTCTGATTTCTTTCAAAGCTGAAAAATAATGCCAGGTGAAGTTGTCCCATGTCTCAAGAATCAGTGTGAAAATGCAAATGTGAATATGCCATACACTAGTCATGCCCTTATGATGGTCACTAAACAGCCACACACACTCCAAAACACAATTACACTGATACACACACAAACTCGTGTATTTATTCCAACATGCTCACACTCAGGCATAAACACATGCACATGGAACCAGCACACATACTCCCACACCTGTGGCCTACATTCATTTGGTGCCGTTTAAGGGGATATTTATGAGGTGAAGTCAGCCGTGACTGAGGTTTCTCTTTTCCCACTTTCTGACTCCCTTAATTGTCAGGTACCTCTCTTTCCAGCAAAACACCCTGTCTAAAGAGAGTATGCATGTACGGCTGGCACAAGTGTACCACAGCACTCACATTTTGGAACATGAAAACAATACACACACACCCACACACAGAAACTTGCACACATCTCGTCCTGTTGTACAGTGAACAGACTACATCAGACGTACTGACAGAGAGTTTGTCTGAATATAAAGCTGATATGAAACTCCAATCAGCTGAGACTGGCCAGTCCAAAATAAGAAGCCTCTGAATGCCTGACAACCCTCATACTGTGCCTTAAATTAGCACTAATTTAAAATCAATAAAAACCCTCACTGAAGACTGAAGATTCATATATAACAAAGACATCGCTAAGCTAACATTCTCATGCTCATGTCACTAACTAAATCATTTTATACAATGATTTCTTGAGGGTTATTCTGACAGCTTTTGTATTAGTAATTTGACGCCAACAAAAACAAGGCTGTGAGCGATAGAAGAGCAGTCTGTTCAATATGTCGTACTGTCTCAAGGCAGTGTGATCTCATTAGTATTGTGACAACCCACAAACACACACACACACACACACACACGCACATTAGTAAATGAGCGAAACACGTTGATGTTACACTGTAAAATTAAATAAACCTGCATTTAATATGACTTAGTTTCATCATTTACTAATAAACGCCACACGTAACTGAAGTCTTACAAGGCTTTACGTTTTAAATGCTTTCAGTATGTTTACATTAAACAATAGGCATTTAAATAGGGAACTTAAAACACGCACCTTTTTCCATTAATTCAAGGCCTTAAACACCAGGAGAAAAAAAAACAACTGATGTTGTAAAGGGTACAAATGTCCTTTTTATTTAATCTAAAGGAAGAATGAAAGGGATTTAAATGTATAAATTACAAATTCCAGCACATAAATGATATAGGCTCTTTTCAATTTAAAACTGAAATTTGACCACAAAAAGTAGAATCCATTGCATTAGATATTACTGTTGGTAGTATCTTTCACAAAATACTGTACATGTTACATTTTAAACGTCTAACTACTTATTTCACACTTATTGATCTTTAAAACTAAATCATTGCATTGGATTCATGTTTGAGTTCTGTGAACAGTAAACTACCTTTGATTCGAATTGCAGTCTAACAGTGTCAAAATGTTTGAGATGGCAGAGACAGACTATCCTGAGAATTTAAATTTTAAAACATTTTGTCATCCTCATAACACAGAGAGTGGAGCGTAATGGAGCGCAGCAGATTGATATCAGAAATATTGTACGGGGGACCATTTGGCCATATCTGATTATTTTAGGGGGGTGGGTAGTAAGGGGCTTGTCCCCCTCAATGTCTATATGGTTACGACCCTGCATTAATTTAACAGAATTGTCCATGTATGAAAAGGACCTGTTGCCGGAATTCCAGTAAATCAGTTTAAAGGCCATTTCCGACAAATGACATCATAAACGGCCTTTTGATGCTGATGTGTGAATTTGAATGCGTTTCAATACAAATAAAAGATTAAAAAGATTTTGTACATTTGCTGAAAATAGTCCATTTAATTTGCAATTTAGCAGGTTTTATGTATAAAAGTGATTGGTGTCCCTTCAAATGTACAAAAACGCATATACAATTACTTACAAAACACATGCTTAAGCTCTGATTCATGTCTAATTTTTACAACCTGGAGTTTTCAGAAGACTTTTGTCTACTGAAAACATGTTTAAAGGAACACTCCACTATTTTTGAAAATAGGCTCATTTTCACAGTTAAACAGTTGAGTTTTACCGTTTTCGAATCCATTCAGCCGATCTCCGGGTCTGGCGGTAGCACTTTTAGCTGTAGCTTAGCATAGATCATTGAATCTGATTCAGATTTAAAACAGAAGTGTGGCGCGGCGCTCCATAAACAAGTTCACGGAAAGGAAAGGATGACAACGCGCATTCTGTTTGTTTGCTTTATTTTGCAAAAGCACAAATCTTGTTTTTATTGTGAGTGTGCAAAAATAAAAGTAAACACTTTTGGGGATTATATCTTACTCCAAGAATTTAGGTTTTTTTATGTTTGAGCTGTTCGATCGCACCGGCACCTCGCGCGCACACACCCCACATATTCTAGCAATTCAAATTTACATCGCAGTCTGTTCATTATCAAAATAAAATACAGTCAACCAAACATATACAAGGTTACACTGGTCAGTTTAAATAGACCTTAGTATAACGGTCCACTCTGCTGTTATGCCAAGGACTTTTTTGCTCATATGAAGAGGACGATCTTTTCCGTCTATATGCGAATGCGTGTAAAGTACAAGCCTAGTTTACATTATAAATAATAGTTTAACATTCAAATACATCACGAATATGGAAACATTTGGATTTGTGCCGAATGAGACGTGAGTAATAACCTCCAAATCTAGTCAAACCCGCGCTTGCTCCGTCTCGTATGCACGCAAGCATGCACTGTCACGTTCTAATGCACTGTAAATGCCCGATTTTTTAAAACAAATAGGCCTACCGGAATGCAAAAATTTTAAATCTGACATTTTCCGGAACAGGATCCAGCAGGATCAAATTAAGTACTGGTCATAATACTCACATAAAAATGTTTCATGTTAGCAACAGTGTGTTTTGCTGCAGCAGCACCGATGGAAGCGGTTCACTGACTGCAGCACAGCCACACACGCCACAGTTACGTTTGGGATAATATTATTTTAAATGCCATAATGTCAGTTGAAAACATTGCAATAGTGTTTTAAAATACAATAACGAGCACCACGAAACCATTTAAAGAGGCGCGTTCAGCGGTCTCCGTGTCGGGATAGGAAACAGTCAACAAAGTAAAATGATCTCAAACGAGCTCTCTTCATTTTATCAAATGATCATAATCACATCTATTCATTTTACAATCCTGCTACTAGCATTTTATTCAGACTAAATCCCCTTTAAATCGGGTGAGAAAGCGTTTTTTTTTTTAAGTAACTTTTGCACATCCTGTCATGCTGGGCTGCATAGACGCATTTTGCAGCATTAAGGTTAACGATTAATCGATTAATTGATCGTTAATTTAAACGACGATCGATCATGGAAATTATCGAAAATTGACATCTCTACTTCCAATAATCCTATTTTCAGGCGCTGCGTAATATCATTGCGCCTGCTGCACCCATGGTACGGCAGCAAAGTTCCATGATTATTACACCGGAATGAGAGTATAGTTTCTATACTCTATATAGAAACTATACTCTACTATATAGCCATATCGGCCTACAAAATCGCAACTTTTCATTTTCCGTCGGTCTTAGTACACGATGTAACTACAGAAGAGTCAAGTTTTAAATAGGAAAAATATAGAAACTCTTTGGTCATTTTTGAGCGAGATGCTAAGTCTATTCAGATTCAATTATCTATGCTAAGCTAAGCTAAAAGTGCTACCGCCAGACCCGGAGATCAGCTGAATGGATT
>NW_015636034.1:1361312-1363388 GCF_001515625.1 Sinocyclocheilus rhinocerous | reverse complement strand
ATGATCTATGCTAAGCTACAGCTAAAAGTGCTATCGCCAGACCCGGAGGTCGGCTGAATGGATTCGAAAACGGTAAAACTCAACTGTTTAACTCTAGGGGAGTTGGAAAATTAGTCTATTTTCAAAAATAGTGGAGTGTTCCTTTAAGGTTCTATTTTTGCTTCTGAATAATCAAAACCCAGGTACATCGCAATACAAAACAAACCTAACCACAGTACAAACAAACATATCCTATGCAGTCTCATAGTTGTTTGTGTCAAATCAAATACAGCGTTTACACTGACTGAGGTCTATGATCACAGTAAAAGCCCCAAGGTCACAGTATAAGGTCACCCTCCCACAGTAGATGACTATTCTCAGACAGCAAACAGGCAGGTTTTTGCATTTCTATGGAAGAAAAATAATGCCATATGTCTTTGAAACAAAAAAAACGTTGAATAGCACTAACTGAAAAAAATTATTCATTGCATTAACAGTGCTTGCATTTTAATGCCTTGTATTTCCAGGGCTTGCATTTTTAGGTCCTGAAATTTAACATAGTTGTTTATTTAAGCAGTGAATATTTAAATGAAAAATATTTCACACACATTTTCATAATTAAAAATTCAATAATTCATATTCACCTTCCAGAATTCACTTCCAAAATATTCAATCTGTTTAAAAATACGATGTATAATATTCGACAGGCAAATTTCGGTCCATTTTATTTGACTTTCCAAATTCACTTCCACAAATTCAGTGGTTAAAATTCGACAGAAAATTCGCCATTGCACATCCGGGAGCTGCAGGAATAGCAGTAGAGCACCGATGCATGATCTCCAGCTGCTGTCAGTCGCTCACCAGCAGGTGGCGCAAGCGGCTGTTGATGAAGACCAAAGCAACAGGTGGATTAAGTCATTCATTCACAAAAACCGATCTGCAGAAATGGAGCAAGCGCTAAGTAGAAGTTTTGATTATCGGGGCCAGTATAAACATGTGGGAAAGCTGATTGTGTGTATGTTTAATTCATCATCCTCACTTTTTCCCGTAGCCTACTAGGGCTGTGCGATTAATCGAAATCACATCGAAATCGCGATTTGAGACGTTGCGATTTCCTAATCGCAAAGCCTGCGATGTGGACGTATTGCTTTCGGTTGCTTAGTTTCCGTAACTTTGTATCATGGCTTTTGTGACGCTGTGCTGTAATACTGGGGTTCCCCTCATACAGTATATGTCACACCCCAGGATTCCCCAATGATGCGTAACCAGTGATAAGACCTCAGATCTCAGAATACACTTTCTGTCTGATTATGCGAACTATATACAGGCAAGCAAATGAGGTCAGAAGAACGCAATGCGCTGCATTTTCTTTATAATTGCTTTCCCTTACCGCTGAAATAGTCCTACATAGATATCAATACCACAATTAGTTTTAACAATATGCGACCACTTTATATTGTCATAAAAATAGGAGTTCAAAACCGCCTAGGTGTGTTATTGCTTCAAATTTAAACCGGAGAAAGCATTGACGCGTTATCGCACACAAGGGACCGTCTGACAATTCCACCGACTGGGTTAAAACGTCCAATGTATTTTAATTAAAATGACTTTTAACATTTAAAATAACACACTGTCAAATTGTAAAGCTCGTATTGCTCATAGTGATTTACTACAGGTGAGATTTTGCCAATACCTCCCTTCATATCTGTACAGTACACAATTATTTACATATAAAAGATCCCTGGAAAGGTTTTTTTCATGTTCCAACGGTTGTAGTACGTTGCTAGATACAAGACTAACTTACTACAGGTTAGATTTTGCCAATATCTCCCTTACGGTATGTCCAGTACACAAATATATTTTTAGAAAACTACAGTAATTCACCAAAAGGGTTTTTTCATGTTCCACTGGTTGTAGTACGTTGCTAGTTACAAGACTGACTTCATGTGAAATTTTGCCAATATCTCCCTTACTGTATGCACCATTCATAATTATTTAAAACGAACAAAAAAAAATCTGAAGGACCCCAAAAGGGATGTTTCATGTTCCAAAGGTTGTAGTATAAAATATTGATGTACTTTATGTACAGTAAGGGAG
>NW_015636034.1:1360468-1361106 GCF_001515625.1 Sinocyclocheilus rhinocerous | reverse complement strand
TACTTATTTACTTAATTATTTTACATATCTATTGTTGTTTTGTTTATGTATTATATAATTGTTTATTCCTTATTCATGTAATGGACAATGCTTTGGCAATACTGTGCAAGTCATGCCAATAAAGCTCATTTGAATTTGAAAAAAAATTTGAATTTGAGAGAGAGCGAGAGAGAGCGTGCGAGAGAGAGAGAGAGAGAGAGAGAGAGAGGGGGTCACATCACAAACACATACCAGCTTCATCACTGTGTCTGTCACGCGACTCTGTCTTTACATTTATTTTGAAAGATGAAGCTCGCGATTATGGTAAGGGCCGTTACATTTCCGACGAGTGCTTGCGGTGTTCGGCCAATCACAATGCACTGGGTCAGCTGGCCAATCAGAGCAGACTGCACTTGTCGGAAGGAGGGACTTTGTAGAAAACGAAGCGTTTGAGAGAGGCGGGGCATAGAGGACCTACAATAATGTACAGTATTTGAAAAATAATGTGTTTTTTTGAACATTAAAGCATGTCAACACATTCTGTTACACCAAATACACAAAATAATGATCTTTAAAAAAAGCACCATATGACCCCTTTAAATGATATAAATGCGTATTTGCTGAATGCTGACGGCAAACAAGAAAGTATTATAATGTTT
>NW_015636034.1:1348331-1360038 GCF_001515625.1 Sinocyclocheilus rhinocerous | reverse complement strand
AAGGAGGGGGCTTTGTAGAAAACGAAGCGTTTGAGAGAGGCGGGGCATAGAGGACCTACAATAATGTACAGTATTTGAAAAATAATGTGTTTTTTGAACATTAAAGCATGTCAACATATTCTGTTACACCAAATACACAAAATAATGATCTTTAAAAAAGCATCATATGACCCCTTTAAATAACCATGTTAAATTTCAGGACCTAAAAATGCAAGCCCTGAAAATACAAGGCATTAAAATGCAAGCACTGTTAATGCAATGCATTATTTTTTCAGTTAGTGTTATTCAACGTGATTTTTTGTTTCAAAGACATATGGCATTATTTTTCTTTCATACATTTCACCTCACACACCGCTTACAACCCACCCAGCTCTAATCAACGACATGCACTAGCATTTGCATAAATGGCTTGAGCCAGCAAACCCATAATTCTTTAAATGTCCTCCTGTTGTAACATAATTTAGGAAGCCAAGAGTAAGCTGGTGAGGCAGATGGAAAAAAACAACTCTCTCCCTCCCCTGCCATTCAAAGTCAGTGACGACACAGCAGCCGATTGGTATTCTGTGCGTTCCCGTCAGAACCGTCCCTACAGACAAAACACCTTCAGCCCAGCCATGCCTACAGGCCCTCCGGAGGGGACGCAGTCACTGTGCTATTTACCCCCACTCTGACCTTTCACTGGGTACTTCGTCTCTGCTGCCTCCAGCTATGGGTACTGTCTGACCAACCTTTACCAACCCCTGGCTCAACGTCTGATCTGAAGATATCTCTCTAATGCCATGTTACTGCATGCTTATTTCCACCGCAGATGCCTCTCACAGTTCGCCTGTCGATATGCAAAGGAAGCGAGCAGGACTGATAGAGGAAGTCGTCCAGGGACGGCAAGCATCACACTTCCTTTTTAGAGGTTACTGTAGGTACTGTACGCAGTAGGGTTGTGCTGACAGACGATAGTATCATGCATCAACGATAGTCAAAGATATCGCCTGTGGCTGATGCCTTTGACGATAGATTATTATTATTATTAATATTATTATCAGGCTAGTAATACTATATAATTAATATTAGGGCTTATTTGTTTCATCATATTTATTTTTCGGAAATATGATAATTACAATAACTTACAATGTTTCTATTAAATTGTTATGTTAAATACAAATTCAGTCATATTAAAAACATTATGCTATTTTAGCCTTACGCTGGAGTTGGTTCACTCTCCGGCAATGAAACTAAGTAAATAATTAAATAAATTTGCACGATAATATCATGTATCGCGATCTCACATGCTGACTATAGGATGATATGACAATTGAGCATATCGCCCAACACTAGTACGCAGACCAAGCCAAAACAGACATATCAAATCAAACAAGCTAAGGTTTGCATTCGAATCGTCACACAGGCATAATGCATGAAACACAAACAGATCCGTCAAGACGTCTTGTTATTAATTCACCTTTACTGTTTTATTTGTTCATGTTTAAAATGTAAAACTCTCTCACTTTTTCTTCACAGTCTCTTCTATAATCACATTTCCTGCAAACCAGAGGAAAAAAAAATATTTTTCACGTGGAGACGTGATCAAAGCCAATGTGCTGAAAGAATGAGAGATAAGAGGTACAAAAAGACTAAACAGAAAGATGTTTTTGGAATAAATCTTGATAAAAAAAATCCTGCTAATCACATTAATGCAAGGAAACATGGACATACGATAACTCAAATCTAAAACGAACAGAAAATACAAGGGTGCAGGCTGGGTAGCGAACAGGCTCCTAATATCTGATCATCATTACTAACACAGGAAGTGCTGTCTTGGCAAACAGGAAGCAAGAGCTGGCAGAACAGGTCTCTGTCTGTGTGTGTGTGTGTGTGTGTGTGTGTGCGCGTGCGCGTGCGCGTGCGCGTGAATATTTGAATATCAGTGTAGTTTTACTCTCAAACACACGGATCATAATTGTTTGCATGTGCATTTAATACCATGACTAGATTCAGTTCAGCTACAGAGATAAGCTGATGTGTGAGTCACAGACTGAAGCTTAGTAACTAGCAAGTCCTTTTACACACACACACACACACACACACACACAGGCAATTTCAGGCTCTCCGCGCCAGTGAGCAGTGAGAGGGGTCTCTCTTTAAAGCTTGGTGGTCTGGTTGTTAAGAAATACTCATGTATGTGGTTAGTGTGCAACAAAACCACAAACAGCCTGTGCATCTATTCAGTTTCGTACTCAAGATAAAGAGCATAAAACATCAAATATGCCTCGGTATCACTCTCTCTCTCTCTCCTTTTCCTTCTCTCCTTGTTTCCTTTTTGATTTTTTTTCTAGACTAGACCAGACACGCTAGAAAAATACTGTCGGGATGGACGAACTCTCTCTGGCGAATAATGCAAATTTACAGATAAAAGTGCACGAAGATGAAACTACAGTGCAAGAGCAAGCGTGTTGTTGCGCGGCCGAGGTGGCTGAGTAGTTTGTCTGGTGTGAAAGCAGGAGTGTGTAGTAAAGCTGTCCTCCCTCTCTCTCAAACACACACACACACAGTTAAATAAGCTCATCACAGAGGTGCTAGGTCACACAAGACAGCCACTCGATCCCACTACTTCCTTCAAGACAGTAACCTTAATGTGATATTCTTCTTTGAAATTGAACCTCATAATAAGTGCATCAGAAGTTATGCAGCCCTGATGCATCTATTTCTTCAGAACTGATTACAGCAGTCATGCAAATCAAAATCAACATCTACAATCACAATTCAAATGTACATTTTGTACTTTCTTAAAGGGATATTTGACCAAAAATAAACATAATAATAATAAACAGTAGTCTTTGGTTTTCGTGTCTCATTATTGACATCAAACATGTCATAACTCATCTTGATGCGCCTTTTTGGATGTATCATACTACACAGCGCTAACTGGAATTTTTCATTGACTCACACTTCATATTAGGTGTCTTTAACTACTTTGTACTTACGTCAAAAAGTACAGCATGTACAGTAACACTGTAATTTAATTACTACAGTAATACCAGTAAATTATGCATAGTTACAAGCAAATAGCTTTACATAACCAAACCATAAACCTAACCCTACAGTAAGAACATGTTGTTATTTAATGTTACTTATTTGTGCAATTACACGGTAACAAGGACACGTTAAAATAAGGTGTAACCCAAAATATGTATTGTGTTCATGTTGCGTTGCAAAACCCTTTTGCTGCTATTGAGGTGGGATATGGTTAAGGTTAGGAACAGGTTTTGTGGTATGGTTAGGTTTAAGGATGGGTTAAGAGGTCAACGGTGTAAATGAAGTAATTACATGTAGGTTTTTTTTTTATATAAGCACAATATAAAAAACATACAGGCCTATGTACAAAATAAGTGCATTTTATCAAATGATTCATTTAAATGTTAGTACCCATTAGATGATTTTACAGTTTTTTGGTTACACTTTATTTTAAGGTGTCCTTGTTACAGTGCAATTCTACATTTAATACTGAGTGATATTAATTAACTACGTGTACTTGCTATATGGTTAGGGTTAGGATTAGGGTTTGGTTTAGGGTTACTTGCAAGTAATTATGCATAATTATTGTTATTACAATAGTAAGTACATGTAACATGTGAAACAAGGACACCTTAAAATAAAGTGTTACCGTTTTTTTTTACAGTTAACTGCTAGTTTTTTTAGTATTAAGTTTTGTATTTTGATGAAAATATCCATTAAATTTAATCAATATTTTGTCATGCCGAATTCTACATGTAACATGTGAAACAAGGACACCTTAAAATAAAGTGTTACCGTTTTTTTTTACAGTTAACTGCTACAGTTTTTTTAGTATTAAGTTTTGTATTTTGATGAAAATATCCATTAAATTTAATCAATATTTTGTCATGCCGAATTTAATTAATTTTAGTTCTTATTACTTACTAAAACAGCATTTTAGTCAACATAAGAAACATTTTAGCTAATAAGAAAGTGCAAAATCACACCAAATATGCAAACATTTTTATATATTTATTTAAATATGCATCATATATCTGTCTGTTTATCTCAAAGCTATCATACATCTTCAGAGGACTTGGAATATATTGGATTAAGGCATATGGACTACTTTATGAAAGTCTTATATGTTTTTTTTTTTCATTTTCTGAGCTCATCAGCCCCTATCCCCATACATTTTCAATATTCTTCAAAACATCTTTTGTATTCCACAGAAGCAAGAAAATCAAGAGGTTTGGAACTACGTGAAAGTGAATAAATGATTACAAAATAATTTTTGGGAGAACTATCCCTCTAACTTTTTCATCGAGAGGAATTAATTTGTCATGGAAATCTCACGGCGCATCTCGGCAGGTTTGCATAATGTAAAAAAAATTTAAATAAATCTAGTAAATTGAGTTTGCGAGGCTGTTACATCCAGCCATATGGCACCATGCTCTGGCAGACCAAAAACATTAATCCCTGCCCTGACAAATGGACAATGTGCATTAAAAAATTGGAGGTAAGAAACAGGGCACATGGCCTGCAATTTAAAAGCACATCAAACATGTGAATGCATCTTTTACATAAGCTATTACAGCTGTAATATCACAAGAGAAGGTACAAATGCAGAAAGCATGTGCTTTGGGTTTAGAAATGTTGCTTAGGAATTTAGTCACTTCACAGACCTTAGGTTTTTGAGATCTTTTAATCCGGCGGTACCTGTATGAGAAGGGCCATGCTTTGACACAGATATGACTTTGGCTATGTGAGAGATAAGGTATGAGAGAAAGAAAGCTGCCTCCTGCAGGCTGTGATGGTATTTTGGTTGTCTAGCAGTGTGTAGTGATGGTCCTTTGGCGTATATACACCTCTACTAAACAGACAGACAGAAAGAGAGACAGATTAAAGGTGCTCTCTGCCACTTTTTAATGTCACTTACAGCCATGATCTACGAGAGAGCGAGCCGGAAAGAGAGAGACTTAATATGCCTGCAGGCTTTTTGGCACTCGAGTCTCCGATTGCTTAGAGAGGGAATTCCTTCTGAAGACCAATAATGACACACATACATACACACATGCTGCTTCTTTGGGAATAAGGGAAGAGTGTGATGAGGCGAGGAGAAGGAGAGAGATACCGAGTTGTGTCTGTATGTGCATGAGGCTGCTCGACAGAATATTCCTGGAGAGAAAAAGCCAAACAGTTGACGATGCATTCTCTCCACAAATAAACCATGGAAAGCAGCAGAGAAATATTAATATGCATGCTGTTGTGGGAGTAATAGAGGGAAAAACTCAATGCTATAATTATTAAATGAGGAAAAATTACTGTTTCTGCATGCAAATGAGCATGTTATGGATCTTCAACATATAAACACACATTAAAAAGATTTTAGAAAGGCCAAGCTGAATTAGTTTCTTCAAGCAAGTGTGACATCGGCATACATCAATTCTCCTCTGCTGGAAGACGCTTTTGACTCTCTGCATGAAGTCTGGTCTGGAGCTTATTCTGGTCAAGAACTGCCTACTTACATAGGAAAAGGTGTGTGAGTGACAAGAAATCGACTAATGTTTTGTTTTTACACAACTTTTAGAAGAACGTTTATTTTGGACCACAAAACCAGTCTTAAGTCGCTGGGGTATATTTGTAGCAATAGCCAACAATACATTGTTTGGGTCAAAATTATACATTTTTCTTTTATGCCAAAAATCATTAGAATATTAAGTAAAGATCATGTTCCATGAAGATATTTTGTAAATTTCCCACCGTAAATACATCAAAACTTAATTTTTGATTAGTAATATGCATTGTTAAGGACTTCTTTTGGACAACTTTAAAGGCGATTTTCTCCCCTTTTTTTCAGATTCCAGATTTTCAAATAGTTGTATCTCGGCCAAATATTGTCCTATCCTAACAAACCATACATCAACGTAAAGCTTATTTATTCAGCTTGATGCATAAATCTCAATTTGACCCTTATGTTTTGTGGTCCAGGGTCACATTTTATATTTTATCTAAAACGTAATGATCTGGCATGAAAAACTTAATTAATTAAAACAAGGACACAGCAGTGTTGATCTGTGTTTAAATGTGTGTAGAAGATTATTTCACAGACATAAGTCAAGACATACAGTTTTGCTCATTGATTTCAATTTCATTGTTAAAACACTGAATATCTTTATTCAGATGTTCAAAGAACATGCGTAGCACCGGCCAATCAGATCAGAACTGGCGATTTCAGCCGGCTCTTGCTTCTTTCTTTTTTTTTTTTTTTTTAAGTGCAATATGCATCAGTGAACAGACTGTGGGCAGTCTGTTGGCATGTCATCTGAGGATCTTCTGATTGTAATAGAGAAGATACCATCCTGATAATAGATTTATTAAACCCCTGCCACAGAATAAGGTGTAATGCAGTTATAATGTTCTTCACATATTCGGTTGAAATAACCGTTCGTGGCAATTTGCAGGGAAATCCTGAAGCCGCAGCCATTTGCTTTCAGATGAATTTCATACGGCAGAGATGTTTCTGCTGCATGCGGCTAGGCTGATGCGTCTGTCTCACTTCATTCTCTCGGTGTGATGGGAGCAATCACCAGGTGACCCTGATAGTGATCTATGCATACTCTACACATCACACAGTGTTATATAGACGTACGTGAGCCGGCTGCTCCCTCTCTGCCTCTCTTCGTCTCACTCTCTATAAGCCGTAGGAGAAAATATGCAGAGCAGTGTGTGTGCAAAAGCAAAGCATACCAAACAGTAACAGGAAAACTTAGGTAATATTATGAAGATGGCATCAGATCTCGCTCTCTTAAGCCCGTTTATTCCTGTAAAACATCCTCTTGGGCATTGGGAAGAGAAATGGAGCCAAAGATACCGAGGGAAAGGTGGACGTCAAGATCCAGTGACCGCAGCGCTAACGTGCTTCAACATGACTGCCGTCTTTAATCACACGGCACCAAGGGAATGCGCAGCTTAAATGTGTTTGCATGGACACTATTGTCCTGTACATCAAGGGAATAGAGATTTTCCTTTCCTTCATATCTCGGCTGCTCTGGTTTCGTGAGCGCTCTGCTGGGGGATTCCTGCTAATTGCTTGCACATTCCCTTCTTCCTCTATTAAAGCCAGGCCACCATTCCCTCTTACAATCTACAGTACCGCCGCCACAAGAGAAGACCAAACCGGAGACAAAACACAAGTGAGAAAGAACAGAAAAAGTATACAGCTGTATCATACGAGGAATGTGAATTCTGAACGAAAACAGAAAGACCGTTTGACATTTGAAGGCCATGATGGTATATAGTTTATGCCAAAGATGGTTTGTCATACAGCCTGGCACAACATCTGACCGAGTGCATCTGCGTGTTTGTCTGCCGTATGCGTATCAGAGAAGTGGCATGTGTGCAAGGTTTCTCCCCTGGAGCTCGGGCAGCATCGCAATCAAAGGTTGGAATTCATCAACACTGGCATCCTCCGACATCTTGAAGCAATCTAAGGTTTACTCCTGGGGTGGGCGGGGGGCGCGTCTGTTTGCCTGAGCGTGGGTGTTTGAGTGTGCGTGCGGATGCAAGAGGGGGTTCCTGACATTCGCTAACAGAAAGTGAGGATGGAGCGTTTGTAACTTTTCCCGTGAGCTATATTTAATCCATTACGGAGAAGCAGAGGCATGTCTATCTGGGATCAGACTTTTAGCGGAAGAGATGCCCAATTAATTAGGCTCAAGTAAACAACACACAGCACTTGGCAAATCGCGCACATATTTGGGCCTCTAAAAATATCCACATTACGGCCGTGCCTGTAAATCAGAAAAGGGTCAAGCTCTCCATCATGTGAACGTCTGCGAATGCTGCTCCATTCGCGCCCACAGACGCTGCTCTTTGTATGAGAGAGGATGCCCATATGGCCGTTTTATAGCGTACCGTAAACTGAGGAGATAAACAGAGGAATGTGTGATTCTAATTTCCCTTGCAGACTGTAATGTACAGTGGGTGGAAGATAAATGGGGAATAGAAAAGTCAGAGATGCCTAACCGCATTACCAACCTCTCTGGGACCCGGCGGATGACTGTACACGCACATACACAGATAAATGAAGGGACGCACAGCCACGCAAAGTCAATTGGCCCTCCAGAAAATGACATCTATTCATATCCCACCATCTGCAGTGCAAATAGGACGCTCAATACGCAAACACGATGGGAAATCGTAAATAAAGGAATCTGGGGACAAAATGTCCACCTTTCATGTGTGTGTAATGAGAGGCGGGTGAGCAATCACGATGCTCGTTAGACAGAAAGACAGTCGTAAAAAGACAGAGGACATTGCTTATTACATTAGACCCATCGTTAATTTTATTCTTTCATCCATCCGTTCATCCGTTCGAGCAACTTCAATCCTGTTTCAGCGATTGCTCACCTATGTGAAAGTTCTCAGGCGGCCACAGCACACCGATGGCCCGTGACCTGTTCCAATGACACTGAGATTCTGTGGAAATTATGGTATTGACAGAGTGCCACAATGATTATCCACAAGCCGAGACAGGCACAAAGTAAGTGTCAATTACAACAGCCTGATCAAATGCACACTTGATGCTGTGTGTCACACACACATGGAGAAACACGCACGTAATCATGCGAGGAGAGAAAATTGAGACATCAACTGATTTGAAGTTCAACCCTCAGGCGAAGGATGCAAATCACAGTCTCAATATGTATGTGTGTGTGCGTGTGTGCATCGGCGGGAAGACAGGCACAAGATTTAGTGTCTTCCCACTTCTATTACCTACTGTGTTTACACTGAGGCTTTGAGCGAAGGGAAAGGACAGAAAGAGAGCGATGTAGGTGCACTTGTGCTGTACGACGGCGCATGTGTGTTGCATGCGGTATTAGACTGACTTCTCACAATGAGACGTATTGAACAGCAACATTGCGTACAAATAAGACCTACTCTCCCAGAAGACTACCAACTACACACACCCGCTCGTTTTCACGTGCACACACATACGAGTGCCGCCTGATCAGGCATATAGGTTTTGTTTCAAGCGCTACCCTACAGGTACTTGATTTTGATCAGTGTTTTGCATCAGTCTCTTTTCTCACGTCTCCCTCTCCCTCATTTGTATTGGCGTCCGCGTGCTTTGTGTGTGCGCGGTATCTGAAAGTGTGTGATGTCATTTTTCTTTTTTCCTGTTTACTCGACTAAGATTAACAGCGTAAAAGCATTTACGACGCATTCCAGAAAACCAGCCCCGAAAAAGCCCGTCTGCATTCCAGCATAACGCACCCCAAAAAACACCAGCAGCAGCAGTGGCGGCGGCAGTGGCAGTGTATGAGAAAAACAATCCACAGACCTGGAGGATTCAACAGAGAGAAAACTTACAACAACACACAAACACGCATGCACCCTCTCCGCTGCACATGTTTAGCACACAGTCTCAAATTTCAGGGAACCCTCGGATGCTCAGTCGTGACGGCACAGGAGCATGTGCATATGTGTGTGTGTATATGTGTGAGAGTGCATGTGGATCTTACCGGATGGCACAAAATGAAGAACTTTGTTTGCTTCCATCATTCCCTTCTCAACCCATAATCATCCTGTAGTCCTGACACTAATGAGGGCAAGATCACCTCTGCTCTGGTCTCCTCTCTCTCCCCTCCTCTCTTCACTTCTACCTCTCCCTCTCTCTCTCTCTCTCTGCATCTATCTTTCTTTCTCTCTCTCTCATTCCTCAGACATATTTAGTGAGTCAGCCTTGCCCTGCCTCCTTTGAGCTGTGACTCTGGGTCCTAAAGCCTACATTTCCTGCGTTTCTCCGTTTCACTTTGCGTACTTGATGCTTGTGGGCATAAATCGTCATGACAAACCACCTGGCATATAGTATTACTTTTGTGTGAGAGAGAAGTGAGTCTGTGTCAGAGTAGTCAATAAAATGTGTATTCTGATAAATGTTTTGCAATGTGCGACATGTGGTGTGCCTGTAAGTTTACATACTGATGTCACTGTAATGTCCTTTGTTTCTTTCACAATAAGGAATAATGCAATTCTTGCATCTAGAAAAAAAAGTCATGATAGAAATACACACCCTGTTGTGAGGTGTGGTGCTTTTGGATTGTTTGATGCTATTATTTTTGGTGTGGTGCTTCTGGATTATTTGATGCTGTTATTTTTGGTGAAGACATGTTGAAACAACGTTTCAGAGAGATTTACTGCAAAGATGGCTGCTGAAATTGGGTACATTAGTTGAAACACGTTGCAAGCATCCTGCTTTTTTAGTCAGCTGTAAATGAGAATCAACACAGTTTAGCACCGTCATTACAGTGAAAAGGCGGTTATATGGTTAAATAAATGCAAGAGAGAAAAGGCCAATTAAAACAGATGTAAAAAAGTACTCAATATGCCAATGGCACAATGACATTACTGTAGTCAATTAGAATTTGAATGGCAAATATTCTATCAAATTAAGCCAATGGAAGACTTTAAAAAATTTAAAACTTAAATTTTAAATTATAAAGATTACAAACCCAAAAATATATTTAGTACACTTAAAGGAACAGTTCATCCAATTTTGTAATCATTTACAAATTAAAACCTGTATGACTTTCTTTCTTCTGTGGAACATAAAAGAAGATATTTTGAGAAACATGTTTTTATGTCCACACAATGGAAGTAAATGGTAAACAAAACTGCTTGATTACCAGCATTCTTCAAAATATATCATTTTATGTTCCACAGAAGACAGAAAGAAATGCATACAGTTTTGGAACTTGATGGTGAGTAAATGTTGACAGAATTTGTCATTTTTGAATGAATTATCCCTTAAATGCAAAAATTATCTACAAAAATATCCATACGTTTGAACAGAAGCTGAATAAATATCAGAAGACAAAGAATAAAATGAAGATGACGATGAAGAAAAAACAAAAGCAACAAAAGACAAAAATAAAAAGGATGACCACAAAGCAAAAAGTCGAACAAAAGAAGTAGAAGACGAAGATGACGACAAAGGAGATGTAGAGAAAGAAGACGTTGAAGCAGATACAGTATGCTGGCAGCAACTGCAGAACATGATGACTATTAGTAGATGAAAAAGATGAAGACAACGGTGAAGAAGAAGAAGAAGAAGAAGAAGAAGGTGAAAAAGAAGAACAGAATGTTTGAGGAATTTCCAGCAAGCATTGTAATGACTCATCATTCCAAGGCTGTTTGTTTTATTTCTCTGTCGAGTGGAGTGGGGGGTATGGGCGGATCTGTTTTTTATTTCGGCCCTCACAATAAGTCTTATAAAAAGAACCCCTCTCTCCTCCCTCTATTTTGTTGCCATCAAAGGCTCTTTCCACAAATCACACCTGCTGGCAGTGTGTAAAAGAGTTTGTAGAGGCGTGTGTGTGTATATGTGTGTGTGGTGGGCTGTAATGTTCACATAGCTCTTTTGTAAACCCTAGACTGTATTGTGATGCGCTGCTCTTTAAAGGGGTCATATGATGCGATTTCAAGTTTTCCTTTCTCTTTGGAGTGTTACAAGCTCTTGGTGCATAAAGAAGATCTGTAAAGTTGCAAAGACTAAAGTCTCAAATCCAAAAAGATATTCTTTATAAAAGTTAAGAGTCAGCCACGCCTACCTAAAACGGCTCGTTCTAACACGCCCCCACACTGTAAACCCGAACAGTACTACTAACTTATAAAGATTAAGAACACTGCAATTAAAGTCTGTTAAATCGTTGAT
>NW_015636034.1:1322521-1347875 GCF_001515625.1 Sinocyclocheilus rhinocerous | reverse complement strand
AAAAAGGAGAATGTGCAAGCTCAGCGTACAAAGTAAAATCTGGCTATGCATACTTGACCATACGTGTTAAAACCGAAGTACACTTTAGGCTTAAGCATAAAAAATCCATTTAAAATACAGTAAATTCAGTAATAGTTATCAGTAATATTAGATTTAAGGCAATGATTTTTCTTCTTTTCTTAATAAGGGAGAAATGTGATGTTGCATTAGGGGCCTTAAATGATGCCTGAAAATGTTGTCAGTGTAGGCACGCTAGGTTTTGAAACAGAGCTATTGGTTGCCGTTTTGAAGTGAGTGACTATGTCCTGTTCTCATTCTCGAAGAGTGTAATTTTCCCACGCTCTATCCCATAGCTGCAGTCTGTGGAGGAGACGCTGTGTGAGGTCCGGGATCAACTCTCTCGATCTGGAGTTGTGAATTCTGAACTAGCAGTTCCTCTGTTTGATTCCTTACTTCGTGTGGCACTGGCTGAGATGTTCTGCAGTCCAGATGTCATCGAGGAGAAACCTGACAAGGTAATTTAGTTGCTTGTGTAATAAGTCTTTAGTGTTCCCATCCTGTACAGCCATGCTGTACGTTTGGGTGACTCAGGTTTGAGTCTGATCTTCATCTCATTGCCCCTCTTTTGTCTCACCCAACCACATAGTTCCCTTTCACTGCCTGCTGTCTAAAGCTAAGGAAAGTAGTGAATGCTCTAAAATAAAATGAACTTTTGGTGACTAAATACAAAATCCATAGGGAGGATTATATGCTATATAATTAATTTTGATTAGTACTTATGTAAAAAAGGGATGTTTTTTTGGTTTCTGTGGTTTTCTATAACATGAACTTGCTTGTTGCAAGGTTTATATAACTGGCTTAGTAGATTCTCTCAGTTGCATTGAGGGCTAGGCCTGTCACGATAACAACTTTTTGTTGTGCGATATATTGCCCCAGAAATAATTGCGATAAGCGATATTATTGTCATTTTAAAGACCATTTTATGCCACTGAATATATAATCATAATGTAACAGCATAATAATGCAAGAAGACCTACACACTTCCAAATGACAACACAGTTTTAATTTTTAAGAATGTTTAGATCATGGAAATTAAGTATCAAAATATTAGATACCTTAAAAAATCTGAATAAATAGTAAATAAACATTTTCTAACAAAAAGTGCAAAGTAACAAGTAGAAAAAAAGAAAAATGCTCAAAGAACTTGTATGGAGATTTTTCCATCTACAGATTTTTCCCTGACCTTCTTTTCTCTGTAAGTTAAAGGTGCACACTATTGCTGAAAAACACAATCACTACTCAGCAGTCAGATGTCCGTATGCACAGACACAGATCCCTAAACAAGGCCATATCTGCAGATGAAACAAACAACAAGAAGCATTTTTTAAATGTGAACTAGCACCACAAGACTACACCACGTTATGTACAAGAAGCTGCAAAAGACACAGGCACAAGTGGAATGTACAAAACATGGTGACATAAATTTTTAAGTAAATATAATGGGCGATACATTGCATCACCAAAAATGATTGAGGTCATGTACATATATTGCGCGATAAGTCAATATATTGATTATTGCGACAGGCCTAACAGTATGTGGAAAATAATGTTTTTTTTTAACCTTAAACTGCATAAACACATTTCATTACACCAAATACACAAAATAATGTTCTTTTTAGCAACAGCATATGACCCCTTTAAACTATTCTGTTATGGTCAAACCAAGTACCTCCCACAATATGACATGCTAAGCATTTGATTCAGCCATCGACGAGTCCAAGCTTTTAACATAACGACACTACTGAAATATCCTACCTCACAATCATAGTCTGACTGATTTTAAAGAGATGTGGTGTATGTGGGGTGTGAAGGGTTAAATCCTGATGTGGGCACAGGATGCTGTGCGTACAGAGTGAGGTCAATCTCTGACCTTGCTATTGTCCTTGAGTTCAGCAGAGTTGTCCGGAGGTGTCAGACAAACACACATACCGCACAGCGAAATATTTCGGCTAGATTAGGGACGCAATGTGCATTGGCCAACAGAAAGAGATCCCTACAGCAAAGCAGAGGGTTCTGGGTGACACACTGCCCCCTAGTGCCCTGTGTGGCTGTTAGAGGTCTAAACAACTACCTTATACAATGACTCTTTGGAGCCGTCTCCGAAACACACACACATTTAATTAATACTTTGTGCTGTCACTTGTGTGCCCTAGACCTCACTTCCTATCTGTGTTTGACTGTGATAGTCAGATCATAAGCTTCACAGGAAATGTTTTGTTGTCTTTCTGGACAAACAATGGGTATTGGAGATTTATGGGTTGTGACTGCTGACTGTAACACTTTAAGCCAAGAGGTACAACCCCAAAACGTCACATACCATTTTTTTGAGCTCCTGAGCTATCTATTCACATCACAAACACAAGTCATTGGTTTTCAGATAAATAAATCTAATCATTTACTCCCAGAACAGTTTCTGTTAATTCCAATTATTAGCAAAAGGCATAAGAAATATGTAGTCAGCTATATAGTGATCTAAAATTATACACAAGGTATTTTTGCAGCACAGGTCAACAAGATTCAAGACTCAAGAGATTCAAAACCGCCACAACTGAAAATAATTTTTTTTTATTAATCTACAGTACAACATTAATTTTATGGCTTGCAAACATGTATGTTTGGTTTTCTGTGACGTATTCTATATATTTTTTTTTTTACAAATTATGTTTATTATGATATTCATCTAATTATCATGCAGCCAGACACAGATGAGGTTTTGGCAAAAAATAAAATAAAAAATAAATCTTCAGGAATGTGTGTGTGTGTGTGTGTGTGTGTGTGTGTAAACCTGTACTGCAGAACTACTGCAGTCAAAAAAAAAAAACTTTATTGTTCAGACCCGAGTCCTTTCACTGCTATTTTTGAAACAGAAGTAGTGAGGATCTTTTTCTGCGTATTGTGAGCATATCTTAGTGAAATGGATTTAAAAAAGAAAATTGTAGGGGGACATAGGTCTATACTTTCTTTGTTGATTGGATGGAGGAAGATCTGAATGCGAGCTTGAGGTCAATTCTGAGAAAGGGGTGGAGTTTAAGAGAACAAAATGAATTGAGAAGTCAGGTATACATCAACAAAGTGAAGTTTGTTATTTCACAGGAAGATCCAGTTATGACATTTTAATTAAGAATTCCAAAGTCAATAAAAAAACAAAACATCAATGAACTGTTCACAATAAGATCAATAAGCTGCATTAAAACAATTATTAAGTGAATTTTCATTTCATGCTGACTTTAAACTGAAATATGAACGTGACTGAGTTCACTTTTCATTCTTACTGGGTCTCAGTCCACTTTGCATTCACACTGGAACCCAGCCTACTGAAATATTACTATGCCCTGCAAATGCAGTAACATGATGTCAAAATGGGTATTTTTATAGGCTGAATTGAGTTGTCAGATTGAATAACTTTTTTCAAAGTTTAATTTGTTCAAATTCTTTCTTTGCTACAAGCATTAAGGTCGAGCCATGTAAACACCAGGTCTTTTGGGGTTTGCTTCACAGACACACACACACACATTCAAGAACACAGAGTTATATTGTATCTCCAGGAAGAGCCAACAGTCAAACTGAGTGAACAACAAAGGGTGGAGCTTCCTTCCCCTGGACCCTCACCTAATGTAAGTAATGTATCAGTGAGAGTATGTGTGTCTTTGTGAGTGCATGGGCACGTGCTTGTGAGAGAGCATGCACGTGCATTCACAGTGAGATTTGGAATGAATTTATATCATAATACCTAGACATCTAGAACAAATATGAAAGATGTTAGAATGGAGCAATCTTTAATACCTAAGATAATACAATAACAAAGTGTGCAACAAAAATTCTGAGTTACCTCACACTTGCAGTACTTCATGAGCTCCAAGGACAAGAAAATATGTGGGAGAAAGCATGTTATGTCTACACGACTACTAAGGGAACTTTCTGATTTTTGTCAGGCGAATGAGAGTCTGAAATGGCACCACTGCTGTGGTGGATGCTGATTCTTATGGATGTGCAATGATGCTTTAAAAATAGGCTTTCTAAATGTTTTGTATAGATTAATAAACAGGGTATCCTCGTTGATCAGACAGCCTGATAACTTTTGACTTTGTGAGACTAACAGCTGAAAGACAGCAGAATAAAAAGATGAATTTTATCCAGCAGTCTTCTTTCCCTCATTACCCTAAGAGCATGAGCCCAGGCAGCTTATGTGCAGCTCTATTGTATAGCGAACTATTGAGACACTCATCCATTCTTTATTGTGTCAGTCTTGATAGGGAACAGAAAATACAGCTTAATCATGAAGAAAAAGGTAATTATGCTGATACAAAATCATTGTTCTTAAACATTTTCCATTTAAATGTGTTAATACATCCAGAATTATTTATGACTAAACTGTTCATCAAAAAAATTTAGCAGACAATAAGATCAGATTTCCGAGTTCTACAGAATTGTCTTTTTTGCGAAAGTGCTACTGCAGTACCTGGCCAAATAACTGCATGGATATCATATTAGGCGAAATATTAACAGATTTGCATAATAAATACCTTTATAAAATAATTTATAAATGAACCATATTTATCATGGTTAGTCAGGTTGTGCAGTAGTTATCACTTCTGCGGTCTTTGGCCTTGTGCTTGTCTTGAATAACAGGACTAGATAATGTGACTGTGGCAGTGATAATGAAGGCTAGAGTTTGGATTTCTGGAAAATCCAATCTCTTTCAAAAATTACCATGGTAACCATACCATAATAACATTGTTACAATTATTGTGACTTTACAACAACACAAGTGTGATTAAATATCAGCAAAAAATACATATAGGCCTAAACACTGATAAAATGACAGCAAGTTTCTTCAACGAAAAGGTCGTTCTGTTTGATGTTCGTCCAATATTAAATTAATATGGCTTTACAGTAATGTAAGTAGCCGTAGCAAAACTATGGTTGCCATGGTAATGTTTGTTAAGGTTTTTTGGAGAATGGCATCTGTTCAAGACTAGAAAACAAACATTTGTTGTTTTTTGCGGTGAAGTATATTCAAATTACGCGACATTCAGCAGGACTTTCAGGTTTACCACAAAAACATAAACTTGTATTTTGAACATTAAAACTCTTACAACTACTATCACAAGCATATTTCCTTAAATACTGTATTTTCATTAAGTTTCTCACCTTGTCCGTGTCGATACAAATATTCTTACCTTCAGCAAAGCGGTTAACAGTCACTCCCCTCATGTCTTTACCGTCTTCATCCGTCTTCATGTCTTTCAGTTTGGCACACCTTTTAATGTCTGAAATCACATCCAGAGGAAGCTTTTCTGAGTTGGCTTATCTTTATATCCAGACTAACTGGTCAAGTTGTTCTCTTTTCTCCTGAGTGTGAAACACAGACTGGCATATTAGCGGTGCGCGCGAGTGTTCCGCAGGTGTGCATGACAGCACGAGCTCAAGAGGTGCAGCACGCGAACAAAAGCTCGTGAATCTGGACCAATCACGCTCCAGCAAAACAGTGCGACTGGACACGGATGGACCATCAACATCACTGCTGTGTGGATTTTAGAGGGAAAAACAGTTTCTCGTCCTGTTTAAGAATATTTTAAACGTGACTTTAAATTAATAGCGGACTAGTAACTGACATACTGACAAGTTAAAACTAGTATGAGAGAAAGGTTCCCCACTAGAGAGCGCGCAGAGGACGCGACACACGTGCTTTCTCTGCAGGTTGGAGAGCCCTGTAGCAGTTTCATACAAGATATTATTATTATATATATATATATTTTTTTTTTGCATTCTTTCTGTAGCTGTGACTGTGAATTTAGAATTCTTTATTCAGTTTAGTTTTGAGAACTTAAGTAGAGAACACTGTGTTACAGTACTCAGTACCAGCTACTGATCCTTTAGTATCACAGCACTGGACATTTGTCTTTCTTATCTGATTCACCCAGTTCAGTTCGTGGAGCCTCTACTAATGAGCTGATGAGTTGGATCAGGTGTAGTAGATAAGGGAGACATCCACAATGTGCAGTGCCGGTCGATGATTGAGAACCACTGGTCTTTTATGTTCTGCCTACAGAAGATATAGATACACTCTTTAAAAAATAACATTTCAAAAGGGGGGTTTTACAGCGATGAACCGTTTTTCTTTCAGTGAAGTTCTCAAAACAAATTTTTCCAAGTGCAAAGAACATTTTAATACTCTACAGAACCTTCATTTACTGCAAGGAACCTTTTGTGGAATCGAAAGGTTCCATGAATGGTAAAGGTTCTTCATGGAACCACAGAAGCCAATAAACATGATGCAAACCAGAAACAGGAAAACTTATGCAAGTTTTATTCCAAAACCTGAAGGGGAGAACTTCATAAATAAACACACAACTGTAGTCATTGCTATTCTGGCACACTGCCGATGGGTAAATTGGTCAGGGGTAATTCAGCCTGCTAGAGGGGGTATGTAAGAGGACCCTTGAGGGCCCCCGACAGACTGTCTGATATGGAGCCCGAGCCAATGAGGATGTTTTTGGAGGAAGGGTCTCTATGTATGGAAATAAAAACTGCTTTGTTTTCCTGCACATAGCGACAGTATCCACTAAGGTCAGCTACAATTTCCATATCAGTGATTTTATTTACAGAAGGATAGTAATTTGGAGAGCAGGGTTAACAAGTCCATGACTGGCACTGAAGGAGATAATGATTATTGTGATGAATTATTGTTATGTATTTGTGTGTGTGTTCCTCCCACTTTATTTTTTTTTTATCCTAAGCAGACTAAACATTCACACAAAGACTTTAATACCCTTAACAAGGTCAAGATAAACTTGTTTACGCATGTTTGTTAGCTAATAAATTTATCAGTTACCAACCACAACCTTCTTCACCCTCTGTGCCAATATCAAATGCCCTTCTTTTGCCCCCCTCTCTTGTATCTTTGAGCTCATTGGCTGTCATGATAAGTCCAAGTGTATTTTTAGCATGCTATCCTTTCATAGGGGTGGACACAGGGAGAAAATAGATATATACAGACCCCTGCAATAGAAATCAAGACATTATATAAATCTGCTACTACCATCAATACTAGAAGTGACAGAAGGTATGAGTTTCACAACTGCGAAAGGTAAGATTTTCCAACTAATTGCATTTTAAATGTATTTTGAAGTGTTTTGAAACTAAGAAGAGATAGTATGAACTATGTCATCAGATGTTAGTTGAAAGTGATATAACAAGCAGGATGATGTAAATTTTAGTTCAGATGTTCTCTTTTCCTCTCATCTGATCAAGCTCAAACTGATCAACAACCAATCACGACAGAAAACAGCAACCGAGGGTGCCAACCAGAAGAAACTGTCACAGATTTAAACAGTGACACACATAAACAAAACTTTGATTTGAAAATCGAAAAAGGGGTGGTCAAATACATACTTCAGAATGTATCTGAAAGCCAACAGACCAGCATGAAGGATGAGAACAGCGCTAAAGTCTGTTTGACTATTAAGAGCCACCGAGGAGGTTCACCTTCAGTGGAGCAAAATGACCCAAAGCCATTATCCATTGTACCAATTCAAGAAAATGTGGTTTCACATAAGGTATTGTTAGAGAACTATGAAGGGAAGTTATGTGAGGAACAACGGCCGAGTACAAAGCGCCAACTGTCCGCTGAGAGTGCGGCGAAGTCAGTGAGTGTAAGAAAGAGGAGCACTGTGAAAAAGAGCCAAGAAGAAATTGTGAAACCCCTCTCAGTCGCCAGCCCTGGCACGCAGTCTGGGAGACCTTATCTACCTGCAGTCTACACCTCTCAGAGGAAACCCAGAAAATTGCTGTTCTCAAGCACAGATATTTTCAGCAAAGTAGACACATTCTCAATCCAGAAAGGAAGAGAGGTAACAGACAACACACAAACACACAAGTCTTTGTTTTTATATTTTTACAAGACAGGAGTGTCCAGTCATGATCCTGGAGGACCAACGTCCTGCAGAGTTTGGCTCCTACTTGTCACAAAATACCTGCCTGGAAGATTCTAGTGATTTTAGACATTGACTACATTGGTTCAGGTGTGTTTAATTGGGATTGGAGCTAAACTCTGCAGGACAGTGGCCCTCCAAGAGCAGGATTGGATATCCCTGTTATAAACAATAGATTTAGGCAAATACATTAACATTGTCATATCCATCACCATGTTAAATCTTCCGAGAGTTGTCATGATTGAACATGTGTTTTTCAGTTGAGGGAGCAGGAAGTATTTGATGCTCAGAAGATTGCTCGTGGTATCACTGAGGGGGGCAGAAATGATCTGGAAAAACTCAGGGCCATATGGATCTGGCTATGCCAAAATATTGGTAATTGCACATGCAAAAATGCATGCACTGTTAAAAAGGATTTTTCTAAGTTGTAAATAAAAGAAGTATTGGACTATGTTTTACAAGACAATTTCATGTTTTTCAAAGTTTTTTGTAGTTGTTTGTGAAATTTACTAGCTATTTTTGAGTGAAAACTCTTTCTACACAATTCTTTTAGTGAGTCAAAGCATGTTTAAATATTTAGTGAGTCTACTTCCTCAAGTAAAATGTCTTATGTGTTTGTGTGCGAAGAGTATGACTTGGAGGGGTACCTTGGTCTTTCCCAGAAGATTTGCTCTTTTGATGAGGTCATCAGGACAGGAAAGGGTGTATGTAGTGGATACTCAGGCCTCTGTGTGGAAATGTGCAGGTAAATGGCCACAAGTATATAAATACACACATCATGCCAGTAGAATGCGGCTCTGAACTTTCTCTCTTTCTCTAGGGAGGTGGGCATTGAGTGTGTGGAGGTGAGCGGGTACAGCAAAGGCGTTGGATACCAGGCCGCGCACAGTTTAGCTGAGAAGCGTTCCGATCATGAGTGGAATGCTGTCTTCGTGGGGGGTCAGTGGTGGCTACTTGACGCTTGCTGGGGCGCTGGCACTGTGGATATGAAAAGCAAAACATTTGTGAAGAGGTCAGGCTCCTCAGAGTGTCAGTTATTCATATCATACAGTACACACATACTGCAGACTACAGTATATACAGACAAATCATGAGTAGTTTTTACATACTACAACAAACCCAATATATTCTACAGCATGCAAGTGTTGGGTTTCTGGGAGAAAATAAATTCCATGCATTCATTCATCCATTGTAGAGAAATTGTTTTTGTATTTAATTGCTTCTAATGTTATTAACTGACTGGATATGTATCTGTTGAATCCATCAGTTAGCATAATTTAATAAATCATGTTTATTAGCCACTGAGGAATTACACTACCAATATCCAAGAATGAAAGAGTTGTGGAAAAACAAATTAAGACAGCAAATTAAGACAACCGCCAATCAACTGCCAATGAAGCATTGTGACTGAGTCAACTCAGTCTCCCTACTACACTATTATTTATGAATATTTAGCAATAAACTGAAAATGTATTGTTACTTCTAAATCATGACTATAAATCAATATTGTACAATCACGTTTCATTTGGTTACATCATTTGCAACGCTTCATGGGATTATAGTTCACTCAAAATCAAAGTTTGTTATGCGATTCATCTTGGATCTGGTTGTTTTGGTTTAGCAGATGCAAATTTACAGTCTTCAGAGAAATTGGAACTCATACTGCAGTCTTTGAAAACGAAAAACCAGTGTAATATTCCACACTAAAGACTAGGAAAATAAGTAGCGATGTCTGTGTGTTTCAGGTATGATGACTTTTATTTCCTGACTGAACCTAGTGAGTTCATAAACTCACATTTCCCTGATGACCAGACCTGGCAACTACTTACCACTCCCATCTCCATGGAAGAGTTTAAATCGAGACCCTTGAAGACCTCAGCATTTTATCAGTTTGGATTGACCCTGACACAACCCAAACAGTACAAAACCATCACAGGTATACATATACACACAAAACATACACTAACGACACAACTACACATTTGCAAAATAGAATAATGCACCAACTCAAAAGGGAAGATTAGTGAAGCACACACAATGTCTGTCACACTGTAATGAGATAATAGGCTGCTGCTGGCATCAGCTCGTGGTGAGAAGCTCTGAGAAAACAGATTAGACCGTTTGCTGCAGAGATTAGACTGTCTCATGAAAAAAAAGTTATTGTAACTAAAACTTCCTGAATACTGTCTATAGCATGCACTGCAGCAAGTAAAGGCAAGAGTATTAAGTTAGTGTAAACATTAGTGGAACCACGAAGGAAGCTTGACAAAGCCTCTACTGGTACACTTTGGGCACTGAATAGATGCACACACACTGAAGCTAAATGCGGTGTCACTCCTGGAAAATGCAAGGTCTTGAGATGAGTTTTTATATCTAAACTTTTTTAAAACAAACACTCATGCATGAGATGCTGCATAAAGCAGCAAAACGTCTCGCAAACACTTCGGTCTAATATGCATACATTGAAAACCAATGAAAAGTACTGCAGTGCAATGCAGTAACAACCCACTAGGGCTTCTGAGCCCCCTGGAAAGTATATTAGCTTGGGCCCCCAGAATTCGTAATCGCGTTCCAGGGAGGGGCAGTACAAATTGCTTTCCCATCCCATAGGGAGAAATCATGATCATGTCCGGCCCCTTTTCTGTACTCATTTTTAGGGCATTTGGCTGTGTAATCCACTGTTGACAGATGAGAAAGAGCGAACATTGATTTAGCACCCTCCAAAAGCGCTCCAAATTCCTGCCACGCTCAAATGCGTTCTGATTGGCTAAACAAAGAATCTGACAGCACCCCATGGCTATGTTTTATTTTACCATTAATAGAGAGTCATGCTGTCACAAAGATCGACACAATATCCCAGTTATATCAGTAATAACTCAAAGCAAGTAGGATCGGGCCACTTCAGTCCCTGTTCCCTCCCTACCTAACCGATTTCTACCGAGGTTAATTAAAAAAATTATGATTGTTATTAATATGTCAACCATTGTAATTTCAGGAGTGGTTCTCCATGCATATATATATAAAGGGACCATCGGATGCAAAATTCACTTTTACATGGTGTTTGCATATAAATGTCTTAGCAGTGTGTGGACACAACTACCCTACAATAATAAAAATCCGTTCACTCCTTTTTTTAAATCCCCAAAAAAACTAAAAGCGGTTTTGATTTTCTGAGCAGTATGACGTCATACTGCTCAAGCCCCGCCCATGGCCACTGACGGACTGTCCCGTATTAGCATATTTCCGCACTCAGCAATGTTAGCAGACATACGATAATTATCATATTTGTATGACAGTTTTGACCTCTGTACGATCAATAATGAAAAAATCCCATAATGTACGATAATTTCAGAATTTTGTGACACTCAAATGATAATCGCTGTAATCATAGGGCTTCTATACTCATTGGTCTAGCTGTGGATCCTACGTCTACCGTCATGATTGTGAGGAGAACTCGAACGTGGTGTTACGCATGTCTTCCATCTCATCTCATGTTACGTCTTCTCGGCCAATCATTGTGGAGAATGACTCTCTCTCACGAGCACAAGTTAATGTTAATGTTCCTGTTGCGCTTAGGTCAGTTGTGTCCAAGCTGAGGTCGATAGTTTAGCAATAAAGTATAGAAAATGATGTTGGTCTATTTAAATAGCTGTATTCTGTATGTTTGACTCGTGTACGATAATTTTCTTCCAAATATGATAAATTTGAGCTTCTGGTATGATACTTTTGACATTTCTAATCTAGCAACACAGGCACTTAGTTAGATGTACGCTCTCTGCCATTTTCTCCACGCTGAAGCAGATTTAGCGTCAACAATGTCTCGTAAGCAATGCAGGTGTTTTGTAGTTGGATGTAAAAATGAACATAATAGTCCTCATTTTCTCCCAACATCAGAGCCACAGAAGACTCAGTAGATTAGTTTTGTTTTTGATGGTAACGCACCATCGAATACACATAAAACAAGAGAGGGGCGGGGTGAGCAGGAGCTCATTATCATTTAAAGAGACATGCACCAAAACGGCTCACTGTGAACAGAGCGGTTTTTTACAGGGTAAAAAGGGTGCTGTTTTACTCAACCATTAAGGAATTTTAACCAAAGTATGTTTGCAGAGATTTCATGAAGAGCCTAAAGAATCATACTAACTTGTGGATTTTACTTCCTTATTTACATGTTGTCACTGCCATAATTTTCCAGTGTGAAAGTAGGCACAATATTACTGTAACATTTTGCAAATGTGTCAAAATTTGTTTTCCACAGATGACGGGGAAGCAATTGTGTCTGTGAGCTCCTCTAGACCGTTGACCTTTTCGTATGAGATGAGGCAGCGGGATCCCGAGACAGGAGCTCTAAAGCAGGAGGAGGTTGACAGCTCCTGTGGTCTCCTGTCAGTGACTCGTCAAGGGATGAAGTTGCGATTACTGCCCCCAGAGCCTGGGGCCTACGAGGTGAAACTGTTCGCCCGGCGAGAGGGTGAACCTGGTGCTCTGCGGTGGATTTGCTCTCTTGAACTGGAGTGCCCGAGTATCCAGAAGAGGCAGGCCCTGCCTGATAACCCATACTTGAACTGGGGCCTAGCGGCAGGGGCATCAGCACTAGGTGTCAAGGGCTGCAACTTCGCAGGAGAAGAGGCCGTAGAGGTGGATGAAGGTGGCGAGTGCAAGGTGATCCTACACACATCACGACCCCTGATGATGGTGTGCGAGCTCACGCACCATGAGCTCGAAGCCACCACAGCCAAGCGCTGCCTTGCGTCGCAGATCACAGCAGAGCAGCTGGTGTGTAACATCATGTGCCCGTACAAAGGATTTTACCGGCTGTCTATATTCGTGCAGGATTACGACAGCGGAAGTGGGACTTTTCAAAACGCTGGGAACTACCTGCTGCACTGTCAAAGCCCAGGGTTGAACCCAAACGCTCTGTATCCTCCAGACTTGGGCCTGTGGTGTGGTCCCGGGGTGCGTACTCAAGAAGCCGGACTGTCCCATTTCAGCCACACAGGGGCGATAGTGAACACACCCCAGGGCCGGTGCAACATTACCTTCCACTGCGCTTCACCAGAGCTGCAAATACACGCTGCGCTCTGCGCTGAGCTGCATGAGCAGGCTCATTTTCCTCTGTCCCGATATGTACTCTTGACATTTACAGATACTAAGGTAACCGTGAGTGTGTGCATGCCCAGAGCGGGAGTCTATCGTCTTGGTATTTATGGACGCAAACCCCCTCAGCAGGACTACATGTCACTGTGTGACTTTATAATCAGGAGTGTGTGTGAAAAGCCCGGAGATCCGTTTCCATGTGTGTATTCAGCGTGGGGAAGAGGGTGTGTGCTGCTGGAGCCCCGCACAGGTGTGTTGGCTCCACAAAGTTCAGTGAGTTTTCGCGTGCGGGTACCAGGTGCGCAAAGAGTGTGTGTGGTGGGAGAGAAACGAACCGATCTGAAGATGAATAAGAGCAGAGTTTGGGAAGGTGAGGCTGTCACTGGAAATGCCACACAACTCAAGCTCGCTGCTGTCACTAAAGAAAGCAATGACATGCGTGTTCTCATGACCTTTGATGTCCTTAACCTGAAGAATGAACTGTGAACAGAACAGACTGTTGTCTAGAGGACAAAAGGGCTACGGTCACACTGCAGTTCAATGTGGTCCTATAGATTTTTTCAGTCAACACATGCAACACATTTTTTTGATGATAGTGTGAACCTGGAAGATCTGGTTATCCTTCATATTTAGAAATAAATCAGAAATAAATCTGTTGTTTACCAAAACTGAAAAAAAAATTGGTAAAGATATGAAAACATTTACAACAAAGTAAATGAACATGAGAAGATAAACTTTGTAAAATAATTAGAGAACAAATCTTTTATTTTATTATTTTTTTAATTAAAGATTTTTTCTTAAATGTAATTAGGTTTTATGCCCGAAAGAAAACAACTTTGTTATTGAAATATGAAGGTCTTGAATCGCGGGAAGCACATTGCTGCCCCTCTTTCCTCGAAAAGAGAAACAAACGAGAGCGGAGCTGTTCCCTTGGAAAAAACGCTCGCAGTGCGTGCTCTTCGCCCAAACAAATAATGCATAGATCGTGTGTGTCATCAGATATTAAACAACGTCAACACAGATGCACACATCCTTAAACGCTTTGCTAGTGCTCGCCATAATGAGATGAATAGAGATCGCTCTTACCACAGAAATGCACGCTTCAAACAAAACAGTCAATGAAGACGAAGAAGAGAATGATGTGTGCTCCCGGCGCCTATTTATACTATAGTCGCACCGGTAGTGACGTCATGGCTGTCGCCGGCCAACGAGTTGGTGTTTTTTCAATGTATGCTTCAGACACGGGTCACGACGAGGCGTTCCCCATAGCGACCCCTAGAGGACGCAGTTCGAAGTTCCCATGAAAGGGAACTTACAGTAATTTGATGCATGAATAAAAAAATATGAGCATCTGTAGTTTATTTTATCAAATATTTATTGCAACAAGCCTGGTTATAGCTGGCATTTTAGAGCAGTTTATGACTGACATTTAAAAGAATATTTAAAAATATATATATATATTTTCATCACAAGAATAATTTACATTTGAAAATATATTTAAATACAAAAAATTGTTTTGTAATAATATTAATGTTTATATTAATATTAACAATATTAATGTTTTTACTGTATTTTTTGATCAAATGCACCCATGGTGAGCATAAGAGACTTTTGCCAAAAACACGTATATCATGTTTGATCAGAAGTGAAATTGGGCAGTTTGTCTTGCGGTGTAAGCGTAGCCTAAAAGGGGAGGAAAGAACAGGACAAAAGCATATCGAAATAAGCTGTTTCCTAATGACATTTATGTCACTGTATGCATGTGCGTGTGTGAACGTTATATTTGCATGGTGACACAAAGAGTCTGCATACTCAACTGCTCTTAGGCTCTGCAAGTATCAGGGACATAAAGTGACTACCAGATAAAAGGGATCTCTGGCCTCGGTGTGTATTCAACAGAAAGGACTATTACTCTCCATCCTATACATCAGTCCCTGGCAGTGATCAAAAGACAGAGATGACCAAACAACTGCACCACAACATGGTGCTGCATAATGCTAGCAATACCAAGGTCATGGGTTTGATTCCCAGGGAATGCATGCATTAGCTTGAATGCAATGTACTGTAAGTCACTTTGGATAAAACTATCTGCCAAATGCATAGATGTAAATGTTTAATCTTACACGGCAATTCATATATTCTTATATAACAATTTAAGATTTAAATTGTTGTATAAATGTAATAAATAAAAATGCTTAATGCTGGAAAAGGAGGAGCCATGGGAGACAAACAGTCCTAAGTAAGGTTTACATGATGCAGTCATAACAGTGTATCAGAAATGAAACCTTGAACTCGTCCCACTGGCCAGTGAAAAACAATGGCTGCTATGTGTGCAAAGGGTGGGTACCGTCTCCAGGGAGAGATGAAGGGAGCCTGATGTAAGTTGAAAGAAATGTGGGTATTGTATCTGCAAGAGGGTGAGCGCATTGTTTTTAGACCTACTCTGGAGCCGAGTACAGGTTGTATAAACGGCCAAGGATGGGCTGGGACACGTGTGCAGATCCTTGGGGTGCATTAGAGTAGAGCCCCGGTGGATCGAATACAAGTATTTTGGAAGGTGGGCTGGGCAGGGACCCAAAATAAAGGCCAGGAAAAGGATGTGTGTGGTAGGCTTCAATTTGACACACAAAACAGTGCTCGATTACATATTACAGATACACTTACTAAGTTATAAATAGCTTCTGTTGTTGCAGGCCTCTGAGATTAGTGTTTAAGCAGGGCTTGGCATCCTAAAAGATGTTATCACCATGTGACAAATCCACTGCTGAGTTGATAACCTTACACACAAACACACTTCTTTTTCAGTCTGTTTTTGTCAGAAGACATTGTTTGCCTGCATTGTTTGACTGAGCAGACCACTACGATTGACTGATAATAAAAATAGCTCATCAACAAAAGTAGCTTATAAATATTTTAATGTGTTATTTTGTCATAAATACAACATATATATTAGAAAAAAGCATCAGTCACAGGAGAAAACATGAGTTACAGTAGTTTTGTGCAAACAACACTCAAATTTAGATTTTTCACAAACTTTTGTTTAACCCCTTTAAACAAACAAACAAACAAACAAAAGTTATTTAAGACCTTTTGGCACTTTTCAAGTAGAACCATCTGAAATCGTGTTCAGTTAAGAAGATATTAAAGATATCATAAACTCTGAGCACTGGATATTCGGAAACTGAGGTAAAGACTAGGGAATCTATATGAATCCCACATTTTCCCTCTGGGTTAAAAAGGTCCAATGTTTCCCCAAAACGCCAATATAAGACCTTATGGGTGCATGTTTAGATTTGTGCAAATAACTTTTAGCTAATAATATCTATTTTTAGCTATTTCAATTTTCAGGCTTGTCCCCAGCCAGCCAGCAGCAACTGGAAATCATTTAGCCCTTTAGCTTGTCCTAATTTTACTGTTGCCCCTGAAGCACAGCACATTCATCCACAACACAATGCACTAAATGTAGGCCGGTTGTGATGGACGTTTGAAATAAAACTTGAATGCTGGTGTTGCCAACTCTACTACATACCTGAGAACACAAGACATGTGCTGTCTGAATATTCAGCCTCTGGTTGGTTATTAAAACAACGGTCAGATTTAGGGGCTGGACAAGATAAAAAGTTTTGGTCGTGAACAAGCCTTCAGTGACCACTGAAAGTCAGAATATTTATCTATAATAATAAGAGTTTGCCACCAAAGGCAATGTTATGACAAAGTGCTTTTCTTTAAAAGTTTGACCTTTTGGAAAACCCAGGCCGGTTTGCGTTCAGCAAAACAAAACGACATAAATCTATCCCTCCTATCTAAATAGCATTGCAGCCGCAAAATAAAAATTATTCTTGACATATTCATGTCATAAACCTTTCCACCAAACTCTGTTTTATTCCTCTAACCTCAGCTCCACGAGCACAGCTGTGCGGGCCAGAGGGGGTTCACATAATACCAGGAACTGCCTCTGGAGGGCCTCACTAGAGTCCTCTGCGATGAGGAGCAAAAGCCAGATTCATAGTTCTCATATCTTGACAAAAAGCCCAAATTTCTTGAGTTTTACACGGTGGCCCTCCAGTGCCGTTCTGTTACTCGGCAGACCCTTACTGGCCCTTTACACTTACATAGACAAACAACTCTTCATATCCTTTCACCAACACTGGCGTTTGGCTCTGCCCGGGGATGCCCCTGCTCTCTGCCAAGACTCTGCAGCGGCAGCCAAATATCTCTCACAGCAGAGAATCTGCTTCGCCTGAGGAATACTATCATCTGGCTCCAATTTAATTGATTTCACAGCATTAGAAAAATAGAATTTGCAAAGATAAATCACCTTTTTTCCAATATGAAAAATAGATCGAACTCTTGCGATTTCTTTCTTGGTTGTTCCAGTTTGGTGAAAGGCATTTCAGTTAGCTTAAATAGAACTCGATAAGACATCTTAACACATGCGGATAGTATGTGCTAAAAATGTCCGCTACTTTGAACTACACATTATATAAGTATTACGTAGCCCTGTACCCATTAAGGACAGTTGCTGTGTAAAACCCGACTAATAGTGACACCACCAGCTAAATGAGCGGTGTGTGTGTGTGTGTGTGGGGCACATCGATGATTGTGTTTCAGCACTCTTGAAGTGACTGCTTACCTCTGAGGCTCTGTCACCTATTAGTGAGTAGTCAGTTTGTCTTTGCTTGGAATTTCAGTTAGCATAAATAGAACTTCATAAGACATCTTAACACATGCGGATAGTATGTGCTAAAAATGTCCGCTACTTTGAACTACACATTATATAAGTATTACGTAGCCCTGTACCCATTAAGGACAGTTGCTGTGTAAAACCCGACTAATAGTGACACCACCAGCTAAATGAGCGGTGTGTGTGTGTGTGTGTGTGTGGGGCACATCGATGACTGTGTTTCAGCACTCGTGAAGTGACTGCTTACCTCTGAGGCTCTGTCACCTATTAGTGAGTAGTCGGTTTGTCTTTGCTTGTCGGATCTACATCTCAGCAACGTCCTTTCAGAGTTTATTCACAACAGGGTGGCCTTGAGTAAAACTGCACTTGCATACTGACAAGGTACAGAAGTGTCAAGAGACATAAAGGCAAAGTTACCATATTAGAAATCTCTAAAGGAACACTAAAAAGGCCCATAGCAACATTAGCACTATGTAGCTCATAAATCTCCACAGTAAAGAGTGAATATGGCTTGGTGAAAGAACTGCTAACCATGTAGTGTATTAACACCGGTACAGTATATTGCAGCACAGAGGAGACCAGCAGTGTCTGGGTTTCTTTGGAAGTGCATCCCTTTAGTAGCGCTGTAATTGTTTCAAAACATTACTTTTAAGGCTCGTCTTATAGACAAAAGTTCAAATGTGTGTGTATATACACACACAAGACATTGCTGCTCTCCTGCTGTGTGTGATTAGTCCAAGTAAACATGCATAGAATGACACACACCCCAAGATAGAGTTAAAATATGACCGTAATACCGAACGGTACGGATCTAATACAGTACAGGGGTGATATAAGCACACATTCTGCTTCTGCCATGCTTTTGTACCAGCACACGCTCGGCAAGCATGGGTTTAACACACCAAACCGATCCCTGGTGCTACAAACGAAGCCAACACCAACAAGTCAATCTGATTAAGAACACATAAAAACTTCTAATAATAAACCCTCCATCATACCCTGATTCCCTAACCCTCCCGAAATGGGGTTACTTGAAGCACCGGCGTGTCAGTTAATGACTTTGGAATGGCTGACAAGAGAACTGCAGCACATGAGAGATCCTCAGCCCTGATCCACACAGCAGGGGTCGAAAGATTGACAGAGGCTGACTGAGGGCAGGTGCAGTGCACCTGCTTTTCCAGATGCACATTGCTGGAAATGAGCCTTCTGTTTGATCACTTTCAGCCTCACTGACAACCTTCATTACGATTCAGCTCAATATGTCTGCTAGGCACTGGAATTACAGTAGAACAACCTTCACTGCAGGGAGCCTCAGCACTACAGTATGTACACACCGGAGAGAGTAATGATCTGGGCATCCCTTGTAGCCTCTATATAAGCCTCGAATTTCTGTTTACCTTCTATTTTATAATACAGAGAAAATATTGTTCTTTACAGGAATGTTTTGACACATCTGAGGCTTTAGCAGTGCTGTTTTACACAACAGCGTTTCAGCTTTCTCAGGGCGCTGGTACTATTTACAGTCATGGTATGTTGGGCAAAGGATCTCTCATTAGGCTGTGATATTTCTTCCTGGCTGTGAGCTAAATCCTCCCCATCTCTCAACAGCAAATCCCTCATTCTAACATGTGAAATGGATGGTTTTGAGCGGGTAATTGGATAGTGGACGTTAGTGATTGTAAAGTGACCCTCCCCTCCCTTTTCCCGGAAAGTGAATTTGTCAGATGAGAGGATTAGGGGTCGAAGAGGTCAACATGTGGCTGCAGGTCCACCTTTCTGTTGAAGTGTTCAATCTCTTTATTGGCCTCCTGCACGTATTCATCAATGAACTGATCCATCACTGAACACACACATGTAAGGAATCAACAACAAGCGGATCACACAAACACATCGGTTCTGACAAGCACACAGTAATATTCAATACTGTCAATATTCAATATTATTTTTAATGCTGTTGATTACAACTGAGAATAATTTTAAATGATGCCTCATGAGTGTGTATAAATGCATTTACAGTAATACACTTTTAATGAAAGCTTAGCTGTGCAAATGTGCTGCTTTTCAACGCTCCTGATCAAACATTAAGCCTACTTATCAGATTAATAAAAGTAAACATCACCTTCCTGTTTGTTTATACACACATTGGGACAAGTTGAAATTACTGTCTATGGTAATCAACAGCATGCTACTGTTGCAGTGCAGACATTAGGTTAAAAGTACACTACTGTTCAAAAGTCTGTGGTTGGTAAGTTTTACATGCTTTTAATGGAAGTCTCTTATGCTCACTAAGGTTGCATTTATTTGATCAAAAATACAGTAAAAAAAAGTTTTTTATTTTAATACGTAATTTATTCCTGAATTTTCAGCGTCACTACCCCAGTCTTCAGTGTCACAAGGTCTTTCAGAAATCATTCTAATATGCTGATTTGAACAGTATTAATTTGAAATAGAAATATTTAGTAACATTATCTTTAATGTCACTTTTGATTAATTCTAATGCATCCTTGCTAGGGTTGGGTATCACTTGAATTTTATCAATTCCAATTCCGATTCCAATTCTGCTTTCCGATTCCAATGTAGATAAAAAAAAAGTCATTTAAAAACATTTAGAAATCAGACATATTTATTCTGGGTCTCTTTTAGCTAAACATTTAATTGCTGCCGAATACCATGAACAAAAATCAGCCAGCTACATAAAAACTAATTAGACTAATAATTAGATTAGACTAGATTAAGAGCTGTTTGTGTGCAAAATAGAGCTGCATCATTCTGGATCAATTTAGACTTTTTTTTTTTTTTATGAAGGTTGTATTTCTCTCACAGTTCTGAAGAAAAAAATATTAGACAACTAAACAAAATCTCATGGAATTTATGAATGGAATGATTCAATGATTCATTACTAGATGAATCAGTGTTTTTGAATGAATCTCTTGAATGAATGATTTAAAGACAAATACATTTTTAACAGCCCCTTTTCACCACGTAAAAATACATATGCGCACACAGGAATTGATATGTGGAATTGAAATTTTAATTTTACAAGTATCCGATTCCCGACCTTGAGTATCCGATTCTGGAATTGGAATTGATTTTGGATTCACAACCCTAATCCTTGCTGACAAAAAAGTATTAATTTACAAAAAAAATCTTACGGACCTCAAACGTTTGAACGGTAGTGTAAACTTCACCACCACATCTGGTTAAAAAGTTAAACTACAATTTAAAGATACGAGGATGGAAGTTTTGCTTTTCTCCAAAGAAACTGACGAAGTGATGACCATTGTAGAAGTAACCGGGAGGGAGAGGATCAAGGTGGCTTTTCACCTAAAGACACATAAGATGAAAACATTTAGATCAACTATTTGCTTTGGTGCTAAATTAATGAAAATATGTGTGAGCGCAAGCGTGTCGGTACTCACATGAATGTATCTGATCTCCTGTGGGGTGAGCGTCCTCTTATTCTTCTTGATTTTTTTTGCAACTTTCTGTGAAACACAAAAACACTGACATGTTTAAGCCCTAACCCTCAAATGTTTATGATTTCATTAAAATTTCCTTCTCTTATATGCAGGAGTCTGCGCCCACAGAAGTCTGCAGAATTGCACGTAGTTCATAAAATTGTTTAAGTATTTTGGGTTACATGATAATGCTTTCGGCTACCAATATGTTGTTGCTCTCAGCACACATTTTACTATGCTTATTCCTCCCACAAAATTAGGGGAGAAAATATGGAAGAAGTCTGTAGATTCCACCTGCTCCCACCTATGAGAATTTACCTGTTTGGCACAATGCCGAAGCCAGTCTTTCAGCCCCTCTTGGGTGAGCCCCACTCCGTGAAACATTAGATAACAGTTGTTTGTTGTCCGTGGGCCATGGTGAGTCCCCTGATCAGGGGCAATGGTCACATTCCCACTGATAGAATTACAGTTTACCACCATCTGTCTGTCATTGTCTACAGTGAAAACAGACACTGCATGCAGTCAGATACACACACACATTTCACTGAGTCCAACATGCTGCACACTAATTTATCAAACATGTCATCAGACGGAGCTATGTCTAGCATGGCGTGCCAACAGCCATCCATCCCATCAATCACTCCTCTGCAGTGTGGACTACGACTGCACTCTACAAGCAAGCAAGTAGTCAAACTTGAAAACAACTGATCACAATGCACTGAATGTTACGAAAAAAATCAACTTACAGGATCTGAAAGCAAATCACACACCAAACCGAACATAGGCACCAAAAATCAAAAGATTTCCATAACAAAACACAGATGATTCATGGTGATAACTAGGCATCACAGATGGTGTTCGGACCGTATGGGTCCTAAATGAACTACACTATCTAGTGTGCTGTTACTCAGGCACTATTAAATCACTCAGTTCTCTCCATTCTGTCAATTTACCCACTCTCTCCATGCAACTCCACCACAGATTCAAAGGAACAGAGGACAGTCAAAAACCCTCCAAAAAAATGTGACTACAGGAGGAAACGACTGAGAAAAAAGGAGTGAAAACAGATGTGTGCAGGCCACATCACTTTGAGGAACCAGAGGTGAGAGTCCTACCGTGTGGCGTTACCCCACAGGCCCCCTGCCTACTACTAGTAGTCAAACTTGAAAACAACTGATCACAATGCACTGAATGTTACGAAAAAAATCAACTTACAGGATCTGAAAGCAAATCACACACCAAACCGAACATAGGCACCAAAAATCAAAAGATTTCCATAACAAAACACAGATGATTCATGGTGATAACTAGGCATCACAGATGGTGTTCGGACCGTATGGGTCCTAAATGAACTACACTATCTAGTGTGCTGTTACTCAGGCACTATTAAATCACTCAGTTCTCTCCATTCTGTCAATTTACCCACTCTCTCCATGCAACTCCACCACAGATTCAAAGGAACAGAGGAGTCAAAAACCCTCCAAAAAAATGTGACCACAGGAGGAAACGACTGAGAAAAAAGGAGTGAAAACAGATGTGTGCAGGCCACATCACTTTGAGGAACCAGAGGTGAGAGTCCTACCGTGTGGCGTTACCCCACAGGCCCCCTGCCTACTACTTCTCATGGAAAAATCATACATTAACTACACAGACAAAACCAGAGCAATAGACATCCTAGAATCAAACAATACACATTTATAGACAATCATAACTGATTTGTGACTATGTCACGCTGTATAAAGCCATAAAAAAAATTCATAATAAGACAGATTTGAGGGAGGTTATGGAGACCAACTGCCCTACCAGAGAACAGCACTTTCCCACTGATGTGATAGATGTTTCCTGTGAAAGAGCTGAGTTTGAGAGAGGATTTCAGAGCTGAGAAAAGAAAGGAGACAGAGAGACTTGTGAGTTGTGTTGACTTTGATCACTTACTTTTGACAGTTCCATTTTTAGCACATGATTGTACAGCATCCTTACATATACTGTCAGCAATCACTTTATAATTAAACCCTCTTGAATATTTATTATTGATGATTAGGCCTCTCACAATTATTACATAATCACCTGATCACAATTATTTGATCAGATTGCTTTGATTTAAAAAGACCTCAAACATTCTGCATGTTAAATTACAATCATATAGTGGCATCAAAATAAAGTCATTTTAAATAAATATGCCATTACATGCACATGTTGTGCCTCTTTTTAAAGCATTTGTGCATTACGCAAAATTCAGATCATCTCAGGAGGTGGTGTTCTCATCTCAATTTAACTGACCCTATAATACTTTCTTAATCTTTAATTAAAACATATTTTAACAGAACCATAAAGGAGGTTTTTTTTGTGCAACATAAAGGTTTGAGAGTTTTATCCAGACCACCTTACAATGCCATGTGAATAATTTAGAATGGAAATAATGATACTAAAAAACATTTGTATTACTCTTCATGTCATTCTACTCTGTGCCAGTGTTATTTTAGTGTTATTTATATATTACTATAGTATTTAATACAATTTTGAATTAGCCATTATTTCCAATTTAGCTATTTTGTTTTAGTAATTAGTTTTAGTAGTAGTAATTTAATTTAAGTTTTAATAATTTAGCAATTAAACATATTTCAGATAGTTGCTAATGCAACATTTGTAATTTAAATTTTTATTTCGTAAAGTAAAAATTTTTATTATTTAAAATATTTTATAAAAATATTTTATAAACATATTTTGCAGCTTTTTGTTTGTTTTTTTGCAGCCTAAAATGATTAAAAATAAAAATAAATTTCTAAGACGATTAATAAAAAAAATTGTCATGATTGTGACAGTCTTATGGATGACGGTAAATACACACAAACAGATGCTTACCTTTGCAGCGCTGCAGAAATAATGCTTTTTCCAATGGACGACTGAACTCAATGCAATGCTGAGACATAGACAGTGATCCACTTCCAGAAACAAACCTGCCATCCCACCTGAAACAATACACAGTATAGTTCAATATAGTTAAACATACACGTGTGTATACGCACACATGTAGAGAACGAAAACATTACCAGCCAGGATACAGCAGGTATCGTGCATTGATCATACGAGACTGTGAGAAACTGCTGTCATTCAGAATAAGCCGTATATCTTCAGTCCTACAATACAAAAAATAATCGCTAAGTAATATTAAAATGAAGTGAGTGTGTATGTCAGAGAAAATATCAATGTACAAACCTTCTAACCGCCCATTTCTCTGCTGAGATAAATGCAGTGCTGGGATTGGCTGCACGGATCAGCTGCTGCATGTGTTTGAGAAGTGGGTGCTTCTGCTCGGTAGTCAAACCCGTGAAGATAACATTGCTGACGACGCCTGAAAGAGAAGCTCATCTAAGAAATCATTTTATCCAAAGCCACTTACAGTGCACTTATTACAGGGGCAATTGCCCTAGAGCACTGAGGTTAAATGAGGCTGCTTTAATTAAGGGCACACTGGTGATGTCTCACTGTCTTCATATACTCAGTACACTTTGATTGATATTGTTCATATCAGATGGAAATGATCAGGGACTTTGTTAAAAATAATGCTGGTTTCTAACCATGGGATTCTTCAGAGGGATATGCAGATACAGAAAGTTGCTGAACACCAAATAAGCACTGTTGACATGTAAATTTGGTTAGTTTCTGACAAATTTTAGTTTTAAAAATGCACTTTATCGAAGCAAGGGAAGTTTAAACTCTGAAAATTATGGTAGGTTTCATAGTACAAAGAACTTTCAATCTCCAAAGATCCAGGAAAATCTGATTTCACACGATACGACCCCACAACAACGACAGATCTGATAATCTATTCTGCAACATCCACACACATGCACCATATTGAGAGAAACTCACCCTGACTGCACTGCTCCAGGAGTTTGGGGAAGAGAAGCCTGTAAAGAGCAGTTTCAGAGAGCTTCAGAGACGACATCAAACAAGGGAAATTACAGCGTGTTAACAGGCCCTTTAGACACTTACATTATAATTACATAATGACATATAATTGTTATTACAGCATTTACAATCTAAATTACAAGTGTTCGTCTGGAAAAGTAGGTGTGATAAATGTCACAGTGTTTCCCCTGCCATTCTATTAGGGGGGC
>NW_015636034.1:1309171-1322464 GCF_001515625.1 Sinocyclocheilus rhinocerous | reverse complement strand
GTACGTAATAGGCTGCTACTACTACTACTAAAATTATTAAAACCTTATTTTTAAGGAATAATCATACAATATTTCTTCAATGTTTTAATTGTAATATTAAATGACCTTTATTTTCCAAAAAATTTAATTTGTTTAATTTTCATTACTTAAAAGATGGATTAAATGAATATTTTATGCCTTAATGTAAATACACAACACAGAATTTCTGAGCAAAAAATCATAAGGCTATTGTAAGAATAAATGAAACTTGTTTTTATGCTTTCAAATAATTAGACATGCTAAATCAGAATTTGGTAACAATAAAACATAAGGTTGGAAAAAATAAAACATTTCATAGGGCCCTAAACATGTAATTTTTGTTAAAGTTTTAATAAATTAAAAGTATTAATTTATACTTTTATAAATTAATAAAAGTATTAATTTATAATTAAATTAATTAATTATAAATAATTAAATATTTATAATATATTTAATTATTTATATGCCCTCCAAGGCATAAACCTAGGGGAAACACTGTGTCATGTGGAAAAACTCTTGCCTGTGTTTGATGAAGGATGTGAGTGGGTTGACACATGCTGAGATGGCACCCACTGTCACTTGGCTGTGAACTTGTGGATCTGGATGAGCCGTGATTGCCTGGATTACATCTAGCACATCGGTGTACCTACAACACATACAGTAAGCATAAAAACTTCATTTAATTGATTCTTGTATGTGATGGCTATGTCTCAGAACAGTCAAGTCCAGTCAGCTTTATTTTATACAATACAGACTGATTGTTTCCAAGCAGCTTCATAGCAACAACAGCATCAATGATGCAAACTTTATTAAATATATGACCAATTTAAATTATCTTGTAAAGCAGCTCTAATATGACAATAGTGTCAATATTCAGCTCAGTCAGTTTAATGTTGATTCAGTTCAAAAACTGCAAAGCTCATCAATTCTGAAAACAGTTCAATTCAGCTATAAGCAGCTCTAAAGAAGGCAACATATTGTTATTCGCCTCAAGTCCATCAATGCTGTAAAATTCATCAGTAGTGAGCAGCTGAAATAAACATGATCCTCAAGGTTTTGAGACTCAATGTTCATGTCTGTCTTACCCTGGTATAAGCAGCACAACTCTGGTTGAATTCAAATCCGTCTCCCTCTGTTTGGCCAGAAGGCTGCTCAGGAACCGCTGAAGGTGTGACGCACTGAATTCCTCAGAGCCCTCCAGAGCAGGGCAAAACACCTCCCACCTGTCAATCAAACAGTCCTCAGTTTTGGAGTGTAAGGATGAAAAGACAGTAATGAGCACGCAAGCATTCAAGATGCTTTCCATTGAACTCAGAAAGTCAGAATTTCCAACCTTCTATTTAGATAAATGCAGTAGAACACATATTCCAAATTACCATTTGGTTTTAATGTTCTTCCAATAGCAGTACAGCAAAAATCATTATGGTCAGAAGTCAGAAATCTGCCACATCCAATATTAAATGTAAGACAACGTGACACTTGTAATGAGCATAGATAAAGTTCATGGCATTTTGATTATTCTCTCACCTGGCGCTATTTTGATTCACTTCCATCAAGAAATCACACAGATTCTCCTTATGACTGCCTGGCAAGCCTGCAATGATAGTGAGGACCACCTACACACACAAACACATTTATCTATTATTATTCATATGCTCTGTTTCCTCCAGCATAACTTGTCAGATAGATTATGTATGACTGTGTTGTATTTATACACATGCATTTCACCTTTATCTTGGATTCAGGTTTGATGTTTTCAGGTGCTGTGTCTGAAAACACAGTAGACAAGTGGTCGCTACAGACAGATTCTTCACCCACGCTACTGCTGATGGCAAAATGCAGAAGGAACCTGAGCAGAAAATTTGACAGACATCAATGTCCATGAGCAAAGCAACAAAGTCAGTGCAACCAATAAGACGATCGGAATATATGCTGTATATACAAGACAGTTTGTCGTCAATTTGTTGATTTTTCAGCATGATAGCACCACTTTCAATAGTGGGCTCAGAATTTTGACAGATAGCTTAGAATTTTGACCTTACTGACAGATAGAAACCAAGTAACTGGCAAAATGTCTTGTCAATTGCTTGTCATAGTCATAGCTGGTTAGGTCAAAAACTCAGATTAACAAGACAGAGACAGATTTATCGCTTGACATTCTGCCACATCATCCCTAGTTAGGACGGGGTGGAGGTGTGTATGTGTGTGTTACCTGTCCTGCTCAGGCAGCTGTGGATAAGCAGTCTTCAGAACAGCTCTGTGGCTGTTTGCCGCTGGTGTATGTATCTCATGAAGCTTTAACAGCCTGAAGTACCTGAGAGGAAACATGTCATGGGATACATTTATGTGCTACATCATGATACCTCGGGGCTCAAGCACAATAAGATCTTAACAAATCAGGCTGAATGCTGTTGGCTGAGCTGATGCAGAATGAAGTGTTAACTCACATGCTCTTGTGCTCAGGGCTCAGCTGATCATTGAGGACGTGTTGCACTCTCAACCCAGAGTCTGACTTACGCCAAGCTGGCAGGACCTGCAAATCATATCACAACTCATTTACAACCAAACACTAAACAGAATACAACAACTCTGCAGGACGACAGAAACCTAAATGTTCCGCCTGCATATGTACAGTATGTGTGTGTGTGTGTGTGCATGTGAGCACCTGTGAATAGAAGCTTTTGTAGCTCTTGGTTCTGGGAAGCAGAGCGATAGCCAGAGAGAAATCAGCACTGTGTAAAGGGAATGGAAGGTGCGGAAGCAGAGAGGTCTGATACTTGATGAACAGCATTGAAACATCAGACAGAGAGCCCTGTGAAAACAACATTACATACAAAGCTAAATTGATGATATATACAGTACTGTTTTAAAAGTTTTGGGTTAAAATATATTTATTTTAAAAACATCTTCTCTTAAGTCTCTTACACTCAACAAGGCATTAATCTCATCAAAAACATAGTAAAATTGTGACATTTTTACAATTTAAAATAACTGTTTTCTGTTAAAAAAATTTTTTTTAATGTAATTGATTAATGTGATGCAAAGCTGAATTTTCAGCAGCCATTAATTACAACTCCAGTCTTGAGTGTCGCATGATCCTTCAGAATTCATTCTAAAATGCTGATTTGGTACTCAAGAAATTTAATTATTATTTATTAATGTTCATAAGTTGTTCTGTTTAATGACAGCATTTATTTGAAACAAAAATGTACTGTAAAATTTTGACCAATTTAATACATCCCTATTGAATAAAAGTATTAATTCTTTTTTTTTTTTTTTTATCATTCTGACCCCAAATATATCATGAATGAGAGCATTGCTCACCCCATCATAGAGCTTAATGGTGTTGATGTGACTCATAGAGAGTGTAATGGAGCCGTGACGAGGATGCACAAACAGGATACCCTCAGAGAAAAACACCAGTTTCCCTACAGGACAATAAACACATTAATGCCTATGCACAAAGAGTACTTGAAACCATGACCTTCCAGTAGAGATTAAATCTGACCTTCCTCAGGTGTAGACAGCAGGCTGTTGGAGAACATGTAGGCAGAGTCTCTCACTGTTAGAGGAATGCCCAAACACGTACCATCCTCTTCCTGTTTTCACACACACAGGTTTTAAAGCATATATATATATAACAGTTAATACAGCATGAGGGAGGAGGTTCAATGGTTTGTACAAACTACCGCATTGTAAAACTTCACCTTCAGCAGATGCTGAGCCTGTTCAGACATTCGCACATCAGCCTCATCTACCTATAACAAAGAAAACAACAAATCAATTAACTCAGCGTTCAATCAAAGTGATCAATCATAATTGTACTGTTAAAATATTATTCTGCCATAATTGATCATGTTTTTAACAAGAAATGCACATTTTGGCACAACCGTGCAGAAAGACAATGAGTGCACTATACCAGCCAGCAGACATGGCGAGGAACTGAGGAAGTGAGCACAGTGAAACAGCTGTCAGAGGAAAGAGCGCCATCTGCAGGAGAAGAGGTGCCTTACAATCTCACATGTACTATTTAGTATTAATTAGTACTCTATTAACCTCCAACTGAATACTCTCACAAAATGGATTTTTACCTCTCTGCTGAATGTAAACGCTGGACTCTAGAAAGGACTCAGAGAAAACTACTGATCCCAGGTTTCCTCCGCACTGGAGATCTGGGATATCGTGCACCATCATGGACGCCTGTGGAGTCAGCCATTTAATACAAATTGCAGTAAAATGAAAAGCCGCAGCTGGGATGGAAAAGTTTTATACTCACAGTTTTTACCATAAAGCGACTGTCCTCCTCACTGAGGGGAATGATTCTGTGTAAAGGAAGATTGTTTCAAGTTATGAAATACAGAATGTGGAAAATGTACAATGCAGTATAATGTGTCAAGGGCAATAGCTGTGTCTGTGCTTAGAAACTCACGTTCCCTCATTGTTGACAGCCTGTATGCTAAACACAGCTTTGGATCTGAATTAAACAGACAAAGTAGATTCTCAATTCACAAAGCATGCACAAAATGTGTCCTATGGTGAGACCTAAATATAACTTCACTTTTAATAACCACTGTCTAATTACAGAGATTTCCACAGATTTTGAACATTTGTCAGTTCTATACATTTTGTACCCCCTGTGTGTTTGTTTAATAAATATTGTTGCATAATTTGACCATACTTCACCTTTCTATGACATTGTTTAATAAATTAATTCCATAGAATTCACCCCTAAATCAGCTTAGAAAGGGTCATAGAAAAAAATATGCAGATTTCTTCTGGGCCCTTTCTGTGTGAATTGCATACCTGAGCGCTCCCCTGTACTGAATCAACCCAAAGTTGTCCAAGGCCAGCTGAAACGTTTGCTCGGCTACATCCTTTGCCTTGAAAAAAAAAAAGCATAATTTTCTATATTGATAACCTGAGCAAAATTCTTTCTATACCTTGTACATATATAAATGTATAAATAATTCCTCTGTGTGGTTATCGTTATAGTTCTGGTATGGTGCTGTCATATTTACCTTTGTTCACCAAAATTTCAGGCAAAATCCAATCAATTTAATAGGAATCCACATGATTTAGAATTATTTGTGAGGGTTTCCACACGCAGACAAATTCATGCTGACCAAAAGAAAGCTGCTTGGTTTTACAGTGATTTCTGTGTGAACTGCGCTTAATGTTTCATTACACCGGACAATGGCCCCTTTTTGTCCATAAAACTTTGCTAATGGGAAAACACCTTTTGTGATTTTAAAACATTATACTTATAGTTATCGGAAAGCTATTTCTGAAATGAAACTTTTTACCCACATTTACTTCTTAAGCTGCCTTTCCCATCTTAAAGGGATACTCCACCCCAAAATGAAAATTTTGTCATTAAGCACTTTCCCCCATGTCGTTCCAAACCCGTAAAAGCTTCGTTTGTCTTCGGAACACAATTTAAGATATTTTGGATGAAAACCGGGAGGCTTGTGACTGTCCCATAGACTGCCAAGTAAATTACACTGTCAAGGTCCAGAAAAGTATGAAAAGCATCATCAGAATAGTCCATCTGCCATCAGTGGTTCAACCGTAACATTATGAAGCGACGAGAATACTTTTTGTACGCGAAGAAAACAAAAATAATGACTTTATTCAACAATTCGTCTCCTCTGTGTCTCTCCGCATCACCGTAGCGCCATTTTGGAGAATATGAGCTGTGTTCCGAAGACGAACGAAGCTTTTACGGGTTTGGAACGACATGGGGGTAAGTGCTTAATGACAAAATTTTCATTTTGAGGTGGAGTAACCCTTTAAGTTGCCTTTTTATTTTATTTGTAAATAAGCTTTACTTTTAATGTAAACCCTACATTAATCAGGGTTTCTGCAGACATGAACAAGTTAAATTTAAGACTTTTTAAGACCTTTTTAATACCACCTTATATGAAATTTAAGACCTAAACCTGTAATGGAAATACACATTTATTACATACATGTAATATTTTGCTATGACAATCTGGCGCTTCTGAATCAGCGACTGTAAGTATGTTTTGTTATTAGTTTAAGTATTTGCTATTGACTGTTCAAATGCGGAGTTTTGCGCAGCGCAGAGTAATGCGTCGTGTGTGTGTGTGTGTGAGGGGAACAGGGTCACATCACAGGAGAGTGAGCTGGGTGTCAGAAATCATAGCACGTCAGCTGTCTTAACCGTGGCTTGTGCACTGCATCATCACTGTGTCTGTCACGCGACTCTGTTGCCCTTTCGGGCTTGAACTGATGGTAAAACTAACAACATTATTAACTGTCTTGATATTTACTTTGAAAGCTGACGCTCGCGATTATGGTAAGGGGCGTTACATTTCCGACACGTGCTTGTGGTGTTCGGCCAATCACAATGCACTGGGTCAGCTGGCCAATCAGAACAGACTGCGCTTGAATTTAAGACATTTTAAGACTTTTTAAGGCCTTATATTAGGAAAGCGTTATTTAAGACATTTTAAGACTTTTTAAGGACCCGCGGACACCCTGATTAATGTTCATCACAGTTTTACTAAACAGGGCCCCTTTGGTGTACTACTTACCTTACTAGCACTGGAGTTGATGGAGAAACATTTGATTCCTGCTAGTACAGACTGAACCACAGCTGAGTAGATATGTGAAAGCAGCCTGCAACACAACAGGCAACACAACAATCTACCTTTAATACCAATCCAGTCATCAAAACACAGTACAGAGAGTGATTGGTGTACTTACTGGAGATCTGTGCCCTTCTGCTGGATGTTGTCATTTCCTGTCGGATTAAAAAAAACAGTTAAACTTATGACAGAGAAATTAAAAATAAATTTTATTAAAACATTTCCTAGAGATACACTTACCCAAGTATGGGACATGTGTGCTTCCAAAGAAATAGGTTCGAGCACAGGCTAGTGGCCCTTTAGGAGCCACACATTGCAGCAGCTGTGAGAGAGGTATAACAAACACACATATTAAATTGTTTTATGTAGAAAAATACATAAAGGAAGTAGAGGATTTAATGTAAGTTGAGGTCTCAGTCATCATGCCGCTGTGTGGCGCTCTCACCATGTGTTTGGCAACACCCCCACCAGGGCCAGTGTTGCGAACCTGGTGGCCTTCAGAAGGGAAGGTGAAACAGTAGTTCTCCATATCTTCCTTAGTAGAGTGGCTCCCAAACAACACAAATGGCTGCCTGCTTTTACTGGCATACAAACAGTGTAAAATTCATTACATGCCATACAAAGAGAAATAATTCCTGCAGAATGTCTTTCTTAGAAATAAGAGCTACTGTATCATATGTAAATACCTCTTGTCTGTGATATTGCTGGAAATAAGGCCATGCGAATAATATGTTCTGAAAGGCTGAAAGACACAGAAAATGAGATTAAGCATCACACAAGGAATCATACCCAACATGTTATTTTCAGTGACTGTTAAAGCCAACATGAAACCACAATAATAAAGATGGATTTTATCCATTGGGACCATTTAAGTGGCTGTTCCATACAAGAACAGAGTAAAATTGAGGTTGCAGTCAATTGTGGAGAACTACAATGCCTAAATAGCTATTTAACTATTAGTTAACATTTCCCAGCTCATGCAACCTAGATGTCATCTGAAAGTTAATAAACCATCTTTGATTTTATTTGCACTTTAAATTTTGGTAGTGATAATATCACAAACAGCACCTCTGCAACTTGGGCCTCTGACAGTTCCTGCATGGAAAGTGCACTCTCGATTTCCATACTGGAGAACAGACAGCTCCACTGTCTTTCGAAAAGCTGAAGATCCTGTGAGAGAGTATCACATCCACTCTTGTATAAGAAAGAAATGTGTGCATGGGCATTTGACTAGCAATCTATGCAAGTGATTTACCTCATTAAGAAGGGAGTCCAGAGACGCTGGGTCCAATCTGCTGTAGACCTGCCAAAGTCTCTGACTTACATCTGTGAGCTATAAAATGCAAGAAACAATTTGGTGAAGAACACAATAAAAACAGGTATGTTAGTTTATTTGCATTTACACTATTATCAATCCTGTTTATATAACATGATTATTACAAAATGTGTATATAACCCATAAGTCATGTATAAGTAAAGGTCATGGAGTATAAATATACAACCTTATATTTCATGGTGAAAAACACTCCAGCCCCAATTCCTTCCAAGGCAAATGCCTGAACGATGGGCCATTTCTCCAACATGAACATGTCAAACTTCTGAACATGGCCTATGGACAATATGAATCAACCGTAAACATTATGGTCAAAAGTACAGCGCTTTTGCAATGCCTTCATCAGTGTATCACATGCTTACCATGTGAACTGTAGGGAATTCCAATGCAACGGCAGTCTTGAACCATGGACACAAAACTTGAGATTTTAAATTCCTCCGCAACCTCTTCATCCTCATACTGAGAGACAGAAATGAAAAGAAAACAACAAAAATAGTAATCAGATGAATATGAGTGTTTTTTACTTGGTTTTTTTACATTTAGATTCTCTCTGCTGTCATCTAATGCTCACTTAAAGTTAATATGTAAGAAAACAAATAATTTGACAACACTGTTAAAAGTAATCTCTAGCAAAATTTAAATTCATACTTTTTTATATTTGTAAAATATTTTATCATTTATATTTTATTGCATTATTAGACATACAGACAACTTTTGTTTATATTATATATAGTCAAAACAGTATAATATTTTAATATCTGCCTTCACATGAAAATAATTATCAGCCTATTGTATCAGCTTGAATTTTAATATTGGTGCATCCCAAGTAGAGATGTGGATATCATGAAAGCAGTGCTGTAGATCATTACTTCTGTCTCGGTCAGACAATGAAGCTGCAGATTCCTCCAGTGAGATACATAGGGAAGCAGGTACACATAATTCACTGGGTTGCAGTACAGATGCACACACTCTGCCTTAATAAGGATGATCACATCTAGGAATAAGCAAACATACAATCAATACAACAAATACGCTAAATCCAGCCAATAATAACTGATTGAAATGAAAGAGCTTTTTAATCCTATTAGTGAATATGAATGCATATATTATAGTTGTACCATCCAGCACTTCCTCTGGGAAGTCCTCTGGGATCTGTTCCATGTCAAAATGGTTGTGTTTATACAAGCCGCAGAAAAGGTAGCTAGCCAGCTCGCTGCAGCCTTCATTGTAGCGGCTGTCAATACCTGAAAAATCAAACACAGCATATTACTTACAGGTGGCTCACTGGAGCAAGTCATCTCAGCCTGTCTCTTTGGAGTAAAGATCATGTGAGTGAAAGAGCACAGGTGATATTGATTAATAAACTCACCCAGGGAGCAAAGGATGCCATCTGGAGCTGTATTAACATCATCCCTTAGCAGAGCCTGGACCTGCCGTAAGCGGGAGCAGCTGCAAGAACGGCATTGCATTACATTCACTGAACATGGTTCAGAAAATAACAAAACAATACAATCCTGCATTACATGAAATAGGAAGGAAGGACTCCTTATAAGACTTGTGCAGAGAAAGTTCACAAAAATGAAAATTCTGTCATTATTTATTCACCATAACGTCTGTCCAACTCTTTATGCAGCTCTTTTACATACAAGAACACTTAATAGTGATCCGGGGCACCAAGGACACCATAAAAGTAGTTTATATGACTCATTCACAATATTCCAAGTGTTCTGGAGTCATGTGGTATATTTGTGTAAGGATTAGATTTAAATTTAAGTCGTTATTAACTAATAATCTTCTACACCAGAGTACTGAAATTTCATTTGCAATCATGCACAAATTAAAAAAGGCCAAATGCCACGGGTTCTTGTTTGTACTGTAACTAGTGATGATGGGTGCTTTTGAAGCACTGATTCATGAAAATTCAAAACATTATTTACAAATCGGTTGTTTTCAAATCAGTGGTTCAAAGCATGTATCAAACTCCCCAAGTCACATGAATTCACAAATTGAGGCTTTAATACGTAATACTGTTTTAAACCTTGGTTTCAAAGTGTTTCAAAATTCTGATGGTTGGCACAGATATAAAAGAGTGTTTAATAGTTTTTTATTATTTTGGGTTAGTAATGTAGGTTCAATTTTAATTAAATAAATGTTAATACTTATGCATGTATAATACAAAAAGGAGGATGATAGTCATTTGTTTTTAATTGCCCTAGTTTACCAAGGCCTGCCTAAGGACACACAAACAAGCACAATAAAAGAATACAGCTCATACGGGACCTTTATATTTAATGATATTTAATATTTGTAGAGTATATTTCATATTTACTTTATACTTTCATAAAAACATTTGCAATTGGTTTATGAAAGGTGTCACTTAGTACTAGAGATCGACCGATATATCGATTTGCCGATATTTTTCCCGATATTTAAGCATTTTACAATAATCGGATATCGGTTTTGTAATATCGGATTCACCGATAAACGCCGCCATCTTGTGGATGTTTTGAGAATTGCGCGCAGGATCGCCATTGCACCACGGCGTCTGAGGGGAGAGGAGACAACAACAACGGTGCACAGGTACTTGATTTACTGTAATTATTAAACTTTATTTAACATAACAGCCATTAATGCACAAATTAGATGTATTAAATAAATGCCTGATATGCAGTTTATGCAGCTGTGCTCGAAGAAATAGAGAGGAACTCACGGAGTCACGTAAAATAATCCGTCAAATCCTGTCCCAATAAAGACGTAACTTTGCGTGAATTAAATAATATGCAGCCATGAATGGGCGCATGTTGGAAATAAAAGTGCTGAATTAAAGGGGCTACTAAAACTGTAGTTTAAAATGAAGTTGATATGACTCCTTTTATTTATTTATTTTCTCCATTTGAAAACATTAGACCTTCTACATTTATTTTGCTTATTGTTAATATTAGTGCTGCTGCTGATGCTTTAAATAAAATGTTTTTTTATTGTAATATGAAGATTAAATTTAACATGAAAGTTTATGTTAAATATGTTAAATATGTTTATGTTAAATATTAAATTTATTTAACATAAATTTAACATTTTTTTTTAAGATGACTGAAAGAAGGAAAAACCAAAGTGAAGTATGGACTTACTTCACTCAGTCATTTATTTACTTTATAACAGTAAATAAATATCGGTTCTGCATATCGGTTATCGGGCACATAAACACGCAAATAATTGGTATCGGTATCGGTTATAAAATATCAATATCGGTCGATCACTACTTAGTATTTACTATAAACTGTTGTTTGGAAAAATCTGAGAGAGGATTCTTCAAAATATTTCATTTTCTGTTCCACAGACAAACCAAAAGTGTAGGAGTGTGGATTGACAAAGTGAATAATGACAGAATTTTCATATTTGGGTGAATTATTCATTTAATATTATCAAATAATGTGCAAAGACTCCACGGCCATATTTTATTGAAAAGAGGCCACAAAAAGGCTTTTTTATGTGAGAATGTTTGTGAGAAACATGATGGCCCTCCCTCCATCCCCCAAATCCACCATATTCATCATTGGCCATAATCTCATATAAAGGCAACGCTTATGTAGACTACAGCGATACAACGTCAAGATCAAGATTTTTATTACTGTACTATTTATTTATTTTCATATACGTATATTCAATACAATACGTGTAACTAAAATGGATGTAATTACAAACAAACATTATTTTGCATGAAATTAGATAGGTCTCGACAATTAAATCAAATATCACCGGTCATACTGAATTTACCATTGAATTACCGAATAAAGAAACGATTGATGTGACGTTTTACATTCAAGGCATAGCAAAATCTATATCTTGAAGTTCATATTTAACTAAAACCCAGGCGAACGGATGTTTACAGTCTTCCCATGCTGTCACCATCTTGGAAACGGGAGAAGTGTCTCAGGGGATCAGAAATCAAGCGAGAATAATGGGTTCATGCTGAGGGGTGGGCGGGGGCGCTCGACAATTAGCTTAACGACAATTATCTGCTAGCAAATTACATTTTTATTGAACAACTGGTAATGTTAGCATCTCATTACACGGAAATCTCTTCTTTTGACACGATGTCTTTAGATGGAGGAGGAGCGCGCGCGCGGACGGTTGGCCCTTGAGCCTCAGCAACGGTCATTTCTGCTTGAAATAAAAACATCGTGCACGAAAATAACATACAACCGGCACGAAAATAAACGACGGAAAATAATAATTACCTTACGGCAGCGGTCATTAAAGGAGATTTGTTTTTCCTTATAGCAGCCATGGTCGTTGTTTGGTATTTAGAAAGCATTTGGAGATCTGTCACTATTTCTACTGCTGTTAGTATCCATAGTAAGCAAACGATTCACTGTAGGAGAGAACAACAGACTAGAGCGCATAGGAACCGCGCATACCATCTTCTCAAGGATGGGGGGAGTCGTTATTTTCAGCATTGCACAGTGTTAGAGGACAGACAGTGTGCCATCTCCTGATGGAAATATCAACTTTGTTTGTTACAATTATTTATCAGTTTGGCATAAGAAATGTTTATGAACACATTTATTGCTAAATCAAAACAAAAGAATGATACGTTTGCCTCCTCCTCCGCTGCTGACGTGCTGAGGTCGAAGGGAGAAGTCTTGTGCAATCCTCGAGCAATGTTATTCTCGGTTCAATTATTTTTTATGCGAATAAAAAAAAAGTTTTTACACAGCAATAAGGTTACAAGTTAAGAGTGGTTCCAGTTCTTAAGACTGATCCGCATTTATAATAGGTGTATATTAATCTTATAAATTAGGTTTATAAAAGAACATATAAATAATACAAATCCAACTTTCAACTGTTTTTGACTGCTTATTTTACCAATTTACTTAACACGTTTCTGTTTGAAAATCTGTTCTAATTTTATAGATCATTTAATACTGTGTTTGCTGTTGATCAGCTACTACCACTATGTTTGAAAAACAATATTGATCAACTGGGTTAGTTGCTGGCAACGTGCCGTTGAATTACAGAAAAAAAACCAAGGTACCGTCACAAAGTTCTTGCTTGGCAAAATTAATATAAGCTATTCTGTGTCTTAAGACAAGTTAAGTTAGAACAAGTTCAATAAAACATCTTTATTATATTTCTAGGGGCAGAGGAGAATAGCCAACCTAAAAAGAAACAAAGAAAACACAATGTAACATTCATGAAACCGTACTCAATGGAATGCACACATGTGAGTGGGGCTAGTGCCATCTAGAGGTCGCTGATTTTCTGTGGCTCAGCTACTTGGAGCTGCGTGTGGATCGCGATCTGTGTATGTGTGGATTGGGCAAGGCCAAA
>NW_015636034.1:1278636-1308333 GCF_001515625.1 Sinocyclocheilus rhinocerous | reverse complement strand
AGAGGAGAATAGCCAAACCAAAAAGAAACAAAGAAAACACAATGTAACATTCATGAAACCGTACTCAATGGAATGCACACATGTGAGTGGGGATAGTGTCATCTAGTGGTCGCTGATGTTCTGAGGCTCAGCTGCGCGTACTATAACATTTGTATTCACAAATATGTCTCTATTTGAACAAAATGCTGCACATTCATGTAATTCTTAACTCTAGTCTGCAGACACCGGTTGAAAAGCATTTGTTTCAGTCTGCGGTGTACAGTGTTTATTATGATGGGGTAGAATCCACAGCTCAGTACTCACTACTCAATACTCACTAGTACTTTTAAATAGGCTACTCTTTTACTCTTACTCAAGTAGTTTTTTGGACAATTACTTTTACTGTACTCGCACTACATTTTTTGGAAGTTAATGGTACTTTTACTTGAGTATATTTTTTCAGTACTCTTTCCACCACTGGTTGCTGGTCAACCAGCTAACCAGTGTCCATTAAACCCCTGAGCACAAGGGTGAAATACGTTTTAATTAAGCACATGCAATTGTTTAGGAAAAATACTGCTATATGCAGTCTATTGTATTTTCTATAATCTATTTGTAATAGTTTTGGTTTGTTTTATTGTCATGCACTTCAATTTGTAATGCTACATTTTGTGTTGTGTGACATTAGCTGTTGAAAAAGGCTATACTGTTATGCATTCCATTGGCGTTATCATGGGGATTCTTGCCATGTTTATTTTTCTTTCCTTTTTTTCTCTAATCTGTCCTGTGAGAAAGTTGTAAGAAATGTCTTGATCCTTTAATGTTATCGAAAATATGGATCGTTTGGGGATGGGAGATGAAGAACCACATGCAACATGTCAGTGTAAAATTATCAAGCCTATACTTATTTGTGTAGGTCTGAGACCAGCAAAAATAGAAAAACAGGAACTTCGGTAGATGGCTTTGTGTGTGATAACATGAAGATAAAGACCTGGCAGGCAGTTTGTTGAACTTTCCTTATTAAACACACACACAAAACCCGTGCCAAAGACAAAAACAATGACACACTCTGACAAACACAAGCCTTGAGGCCAACTTTTATTATCCAGTTTATTGTTACAGTACCTTTAACTGGCAAGCACAGGCACTTTAGGTGATCTAAATCTCCCTTGAGACTGTATCAACCAGTTTGGGGCTGGTTCACTTACGTCGGTGCTCGTGCTGGGGATGCCGATTTTGGAAAGTTTTTGCTGGGATGGGCATTTTAAAAAATCTGAAATTCGCTTTTGCGCCATTATCTCCTTGTATTAAAGTTAATCTTGTTCGCATTCTGTACAGTTCAGTTTGCAACCATGTGACTACAGGGGGTGCTGCAGCCCCCTCAGCACCCCTACTTCCCGCGTCCCTGCTAGAGAGAGCTTTATACATGAACATGGAGCAGTTTTCATAAGTTTGGAGGGTGCGAAAATGTTTGTTTGTAATGTAAACAAGTGGGGTTACAAGGGATAGGCTACTCACTAACAGGAATACAGAAAGATAAAGGAAAACAAAGAGACCACGAAGAAGCAAGACGAGTTTGAACATGGTGAGCGTGATTTGACCAAGTACAACATGTTCCTGGATCAACATCCTTGTTGATTCTGGAACAACATTCCAATCAAGTAATCAGAATTGAGATATACCTTTTCAGGAAATATCTGTTTAGGCTTACAATAAGGGTGCTTTCACACTTGGTTCGATTGCTCCCCCCTCCCCCTGTTATACAGCTCTGCTTGCAGCGCGTCAGTCACGCTCGTCAAGAAAGTCAGTGAAACACACACAAACACACATTTTTATCAAGTAATACGTCATTAATAGCGGTTCACTTCCGTGATTTGGTACAATTGCGTTCACATCAGCAATAACAAATAAAACAAGACTATTCATTCTGTTATATTTTTATTTACTGGTGGGACGTGTGTCCCCACGACCCCACGCCACTTTTTGCAGCATCTCGCGGCACGCACGGATGTACCAGGGTGGATTAGAACCCAGAACCTCGGAAATGCTTGACAAAAGTTCTACCACTTGACCACTAAAGCTGACACACGCTATTTTGCGCGAATTTATGTATTTATTCAGTTCTGTGAAGAATCTCGGTGCTAATTGTATTTTATTATTAATACGTTCATTATTCATTTATATTACTATAGTCGCTTGCAATGTGGGCAGGGCCCGCGTGCGCTGCGGCCCCCCCCCGCGGCACGGGCCCCAGTGCGGCTGCACTGCCTGCACTGTCTGTAGTTACGCCACTGCCGGGTGCGCACCAAAAGTGCTAGTGTGAAAGCACCCTTAGGGTTAGGTGCTTCTGCACCCTTGTTAATCAGATATAATTTCACACTGATTTTAGGAATAAATTATGCGTAGGGTTAGGTTTAGGGGTAGGGATTGGTTTAAGTATATATTTTTGGACAATAATGTTGATCCAGGATCATCAAAAGATGTTGATCCAGGAACATGTCTTACTTGGCAAAATCACGGTGACCGTGTGAACATCAAAGCTTTTCGTCGCTGGAGGAAGTCAGAGCTTTAAAGGTAGCAATACCATGGTTAAGCCAAAGGAGTTGTAGGAGGACGTTTGGCTATTATTTTGAAAAGCTTACATTTTAGACTCAGTAGTGACGTGTGTTATTTTGCGCTTAACTCTGCTTTGGCTTCGTTTGGAATTAATATAGCCGAATTGACAAATAATTATAATAATTACAAATAATGTCAGCGCGCTGACAGTCTCAGAGTTGCACAGTAATGGCTTTTAGACATGAATTTTTTCCCCTTTTAGACATGAATCATTTTTAACCAATCTGTGAGAGAATGACTCGATAACTCACTCATAAGGACAACCACTGACGCCACCTGCTGCTGTATCGATGTAACCATTTTTAACAAAAAAATGTTTAACAATGCTAGAAAACAATTTAGTATAATATAACAATTCAGACTTATTTCCAGAGCACAGATCTATACACACTAATCATTCTAACAACCAAATTCATGAGCTGGAACCTGGTTGATGCTTAGTTAAACAGTACTGAGTTCACATACTTGACATTAAGTACAGCATTATTTAAAGGCAGGGTATGTGATTTTTCAAAAACACTTTAGAAAGAGTGATTGACAGGAGGAAGTATCTCCATGACCTAAGGAAAAGAGAAGCTTTAGTTCAGTCAGTTGATGATACAAACGCCATTTCCTCTGTTATTTTTAACCTTCTTTTTTAGAAATGTTTATTTTACTTTATTGCCATTTATTGGTGCTGTTATTGATCTATTGATCAACTTTTTAACATTTTGCAACAGTCTCCTTCATTTAATTAATGTTTAGGTTAGTTTTAATTTGAATAAACACAACAGGTGCATTATCATACTTTCAACCATTGATTAATCTCATTACATTAAGACAATTATTTTGTATTACAAGTTTAGCATGTTTAAATATGCAAATGAGGCATTATCCAATCAAATGTACACACATTTGCATACGCTTCTAGAACTGAAAACAGAATATTGGATAAGGCCGGATTTCATTTAGTTGACAATTTAGAATTTTTACAGTGGAATTTTGGATATCCCTTTTGTCACTCCATTAATCAAAAAGTAATAAAAATGTCACCATGTTTTTTGGAATAAAACATTAAATATATATCAGGTGAGTTATATATATATATGAACAAACCCCTCAGTAAAAACCTTTAGAGTATACTTCTCAGTGCATGAAAAAACTCATTTTGGGAAAAAAAACATGTATTGTAAATTACAACTGAAATCTGCAGATGCAAATAGATCAAGTGCCATAAAATAAACACCTAAATGTGTATTTTGGATAATTTCTTTCTATTTGTCTGAAAAAAAGTTATGAAAGCAAAAACTCTAAATTGACATGCAGTCCCTGAAAAACAATGGTTTTGCCTGTAGTGTCTTGTTTGGAATTATTGGTATTTTTATACTTAAACAAATTCAGTAATTCAGCAGATGTTAAGTAATAGGGTCATAAAATTGCATATGCCTCTAATCCTGCTTGTGTTTAAATGTTTGTATGTATGTGTGGTATATGGTTTCCTCTTCCTCTTTTGTCCCTAGGGGCCACTCTCATCTTTTAACACTTTTAATGGATAGGAAATAGGTTTCCTTCTCTGTCCCACCCCCTCTAAACACATCTCCATCAAATTTCCACTTCATTGTCTCTAATTTGATATTTAAATCCATTCTCTCATTTACTTCCATCTCTTTATATGTTTCTCTCTCTCTCTCTCTCTCTCTCTCTCTCTCACTGAAAATCTCTTTTCATTTTATGGACTTAAAATACAGTAATACTGCTTTTTTAAAGCATGAGAATGTCAATGGATCGGCCACAGAGGGATCAGGCAATAAGGTCATGACCGTCTGTCACCACAGCTAATCTGAGACATTGAGTATGTTGTTGAATATTTTTATATAAATGTTTTTTATATTCACATTAACGGATTTAGGCAATTCACATTGTCCAAAAGCCATCTTGAACTGAGACATGTGTTTTACAGACAGAAGATTAACTATCAGGCATTAAAGGCGTCTCATGCCTGGCCTCTACTGGCCAAAGACAGCCGATGGTGGATCAGTTTAAAACATATATGGCTATATTTTCACCTTGAGGCACAACACTGTAAAAAGTGATATTGTAGTTGTGAGCTATTTCTAACTCTTAAATTTTGTTTTCTTTTTTGGGATGACCTAATGTATTTATGTTGATTTAGTATTTTTTTTTTTTTACTTTTTTGAAAGACAGCATGATAAAGAAGCTGTCATGAAGTGGAATATGATTCCCTCGTTGCACAATGGAAGGTGAACAGAATCAGTATTGTTGTGAATGGCAGAGGCCTTGTAAGTTTCGCTCTGGAACAGCTTTATCAAAGTCTATCAGGATCTTTTCTAATGAACAAGAGTGATGATACAATATGTTGCTGTAGTTTCCTCTGTGGTACTGAAGGGAACAGTGCCTGCACCTGTGCCCTCTGGCAGTATGAGAAAAAGGAAGAAAATTGTTCTTGGCAAAAACAGTGGTTGAGACCTGTCGCACGCCAGACCCTCCTAAGACCACACGCAGGTGTGTGTGTGTGAGTGTGTGTGTGTTTGAATGTGTGTGGTCTAGTGTGGCAACAGTTATCAAAAGTGGGAGTTTCTGTGTCTTAAGAGACGTTTCTTCTCTTGTGTCTGAGCGTAATGTCCCACCTCTTCATCACTCCACAAAACCTCCCCCTCTCCCTCTCCTGCAGTCCCGTGTTCAGTTCTGGACAGTTTCCAATGGAAGGGATTATTGTTAAATTCACATAATCTCCTGTGTTTCCTCTAGAGAATCTGACTTTTTAGACTTTTTAAACAATTCACACAGCTCGTCTATAATAATTATTATGTCCACCCTAGAGGTTCATTACCCAGCATTCAGCCTACAGGCTCAATACAACATTTAATGCACAGTAAAATACATTTTAAAGCTAACTGAATGCAGATAACAATCAGTCAGTAATCTATAACGTATTGCCTGTTAAACACGACTGAAAAGTCCACTTGCAAGTTTCCAGGCTACCTATCATTATCCTCCTATTTTTTTCCCATGGGATGCAGTAATCCAGGTCTTCTCTCATTGTGAAGCAAGTATCCGCTCCAGTGGTGGGCCAGAGAGTATTGGAAGGGGATTCACAAGATTCCCAGACATCATGCATTTCCTGATCTCCTATTATGTCCACCCTAGAGGTTCATTACCCAGCATTCAGCCTACAGGCTCAATACAACATTTAATGCACAGTAAAATACATTTTAAAGCTAACTGAATGCAGATAACAATCAGTCAGTAATCTATAACGTATTGCCTGTTAAACACGACTGAAAAGTCCACTTGCAAGTTTCCAGGCTACCTATCATTATCCTCCTATTTTTTTTCCCATGGGATGCAGTAATCCAGGTCTTCTCTCATTGTGAAGCAAGTATCCGCTCCAGTGGTGGGCCAGAGAGTATTGGAAGGGGATTCCCAAGATTCCCAGACATCATGCATTTCCTGATCTCCTGACTATTTGACCTCACCTCAAAATACTCCACAAGCATTATCTCTCACTGAACCCTACTATATCAAAAAATACACCTGTGGCCAGGATTTTGGAATCAGGTAGCAAATCAAGGTATATTAAAATAATATTTAGGGTTCTAGAAATGTAAGCTTATACATTTATAAAAGCACTTTGCTTTAATCCTTCTGGTAAGACTTTGTTGTTTGAGCTGTAAAGTTGTTTCTACCATTTTATGGCCATTTTTCAGGTTTTTAAGCATTACATTGTCATTGCAACAAAGTTGGAAAAGGGGCTTTTTGCAACAAAAAGAAAATGGGATATAACTTCACATAGAAAGGGTTAGTAAGCAAATTATATGTGAAAATGCATATAGTTAGCATCTAGTAGCTATACTCTTGAAACTGAGAGTATTTAACATTTTTTGAATTCTATAAATATTCCCATCATTGTAATTTTCTGTCAAATAGATTAGTGCCTTATGTGGACCAACATTTTTGTTGTGTGGTCAATGCATTTTTTTTATTCTCCTGAAATCCTAAACTCTGCACATGAAATACAATCCTGCATTTGAACTAGTAGTTACTAGTACTACTAGTAGTAGTAAATCGGAAGTGGTAAGCCAACACAGTTGTAAAATTGTGTATATCATAGAAGAGTATATAAAATATCCTTAAAATTAAATATTTAAATATTTATTTGTTTATTTAATTAAGGTATAGATCACTCAAAAACGACACCCTCATTTCATTCCAAACTTGTAAAAGAAAATATTGTGAGAAACTTTTTTTCCCCCCTATACAGTGCAAGTCAGTGATCACCAAAACTGTTTGGTTACCAATTCTTCATCTCCCTTTGTGTTCCACAGAAGAAAGAAAGTTAAAAAGCTTTGGAACAACATGAGGGTGAGTAAATATTGACAGAATTTTCATTTTTTTTACACTTTCAAAGTGTTTTGATGACCTTTTATTTTAAAGGAATAGTTCACCCCAAAATGTAATGTTACATGTCTCCAAATCTGTTTAAATTAAGAAACAAACTCATCTTGGTTGGCCTGAGGGTGAGTGCATTTTCAGCAAATTTTCATTTATGGGTGAACTATTCCTTTAAGATAACAATGTACTGTATAGGTCCAATAATATGCATTATTTATATTAAATTATTAATGTCTCAATATGTCAACCGATGTCTTTGGAATTTAAATGTTTTCATGCTCCCAGCAGCCATTAATTCTTTGCACAAAACACATTGTGGTTGGGAGTTTTGTTAATGGTCGATAGAATGCGGAGCATGTCGTGCATCTGTCTAATTTGGCTAGCATCTACAAAGTGACAGATGATATTTGTGCCAAAATACCATAGAGTCTGACGACACAGCCTTTGATGTCAACAACAAAAGATACAAGAAATATTTTCTCCTCCCTATTTAAAATAAAACCTATTTAGATTAAACTACGATAAGCCTATTTATTTTGCTATCCAAGATTACATGGTTAGTTGCACTTCATTTTCACATTTAGCATAGTTTACAGACCTATTTTCAGGCCACATCCTACCATATTCAGAAGGCCTTGACTACTGGCAGTAAGCAATTTAAAATCATGCTGTTATTTATCTAGTACAGAAATATCAATGTAAATGTATATGTGCCCGAATGTGAGTCTGTGTGCTTTTGAAGTGTTGGAACTGCTCTTTGAAGCTCAGATGACAGTGTGTGAATGAGTGTTTGGGATTGATGTGGTCCTGAGCAGTAGCAAAGAGGAACCCGAAGTCACTGATCCACGGCCCATTTCCACCCAACGCTAACAGTCACTCAGCACTGCTTTGAGTGCAACTGAAAACACTCATACACGCAAGCACCATCCACAAACAGGAAAGCATCTTATATCTTCTGCAGCACCCAATGCGGCCCATTTCAGACTGTCAGCCCGAGGAGGCTCCAAGCAGACTGGTTGCATCAGCCGTGATCTCCTTCAGGGCATGCACCACATGCAGTCTGGCATAGCAGATGTCACCTGAATTAAAGAATGCCCTGAACTGCACATGGACTTGAAACAAGCCTCAGAGAAGTTCCGTTTAAAAAATACGTCAATGTTTTTTTTGCATACGTGAGATGTCTTCCGCACCTCCTCAAGCATGCTCTGTCAAGACCAGAAACCCATATTCTCCTTTGAACCTGTGATTGACAAGCAGGAATCCCCACATTATACACTCAGAGTCACCTGCAATAAAAACAAACCAGGACCAACATGGATCAGGGTGTCAGTCACTAGAGAGGCGATGTCTTTCATATTCAGCCTTATAAACACCACCGCTTTCTCTGACTAATTTGTTGAACATAGTTACAGTTGTCAAGGCCAAAGCCGCCGCATTTGAAACTTGCTCTGACGATGTTTAGGTTGGAAGTGTCGGTTCCTCTCCCTTAGGCTTTATTATGACTAGACGAGTCGATTGTCAATAGCTGTCACCTGTCATGAGCGAAGGCTGCATCCATCTGCCTTTACCTGCCATGTAATTAGTGAAGCAACAAGCCCTTGTGTTGAAAAATGCAGTCTGCCGTGCCATGCCAAAAACACGGCACATTGTGTGCCCGACCAAAGCGCAGATCTCACTTTATTGGTTTTCCATATTGAATGGCATTCAGATGACTCATGCGTTACAAAATAAAGCTGTTAATATCTAATTAAAGTGTTGTGGGTTTTTTTCTTTTTCTTATCCATGCTGAGCTGTTCAAAACGCGTTTTTGTATTGGGGTGGGTGGCAAGACCACAGTCCTTTCCACCTGTTTCCCTGCGGCTGATCTAGATGAGGGTTCTCATAAGCCGGCCTGCTAAAAGATATATGAGAATATTAAAGCACTTAATTTCATCTTGATGCAATGAAGAACAATAGCAGCTTTGTGCAACCTCACAGACTGTTTTTCTCTGTGGTTTCGCTAATAGAAGGTTCCACCCTCTGAGATATTTGTCTTGCTAAGTGGCTTCCCTAGAGATGATTCTGAATGATAAGGCGCTAGCAGACGTAGAGCATATGCATAATGTCTGATTCACATTTACCGTGCATTAATCAACCGCTGCATATTTCTTTTATGGAATGGAGGAAGTGTCAATCACATGATTTGTTTTAGAGGTTGACTCGTCTACCTGATTACTCGGGCCGCTGGTGGTTTTTTATTACAGCTGCTTGCTTCCATCTAAGGAGGCAAACTAATTACAACCCAATTAGTTCATGTACCTCACCTATTTGCAAAATGTAGAGATCATGCTTTTAGAAGGAGACCACAAACTTTCAACAATCTTTATGCTCTCTTTACTAAACAGAAAAAATCCCACAGCAGTTACCAATCTAAACTGAATACTATTTTGTATTGCCGCAAAAGACTTTTACAAATTTCTTTAAGGAGGTTGTGTGTGTATACAGAACTGTGGTTAAAGGGAGGGTCATGAAATAAAAGGTAAATAAACTTCATCCAAATACCTATGACTAATTAACTGACTAAACCTTGAAATCTGGCAAAGGTGCTAAACAGAACTGATGTTGCATATCAGGACATTTTGTCACAATTCAAACACAAGTTTGAAAAACACGTAGAAACAAAATTATTGTAATTAATTTGAGATGGAATAAATTGAATCTTAAGCATTTAATATTATCTAACAATAACACACACACACACACACACTGTGTTCCAAATTATTATGCAAGTGACATATCAATAGGATTTCGGTACAATAAACAGTCAGCTTTTTGTTTGTGTTGTTTTTCACATCTTTTCAGGTAACTGGTATCAATCTCAGACAGGTTTGTTCAATAGTTTGCCAGGTCCATACAGACTGGCAGTTGTGTGTAAAGCTGCGTTTCAGTCACTGCTGAGCAAACCTCACAAAGAGAAACCTGCACACTGGCTGTAGAAACACATGAAGACTTGTTTTTGAATAGTTTTATTCACTTACGAATGCTGCAGTACAATGGATGGTCCAGATAAATGGATTTCTGATAGTTAATGAATGGCCATCTTATTCCAATGAGACTGCAACATCAGCAAGGAGGCGGTGGGTGATGATGATTTGGGTTGGAATATTGGGAAGTGAGATGCAAGGTCATTTCAGGGTGTCAAAATAACTTCTGCACGATATGTGGAGTTCATAATTGACCATTTTCTGCTGTGGTATAAAATGAAGAATAGTGCTCTCAGAAATAAAAGGATTTTCATGCAGGACAACACACTATCCCATGCTGCATAAATACCATGGTGCTAAACAGTTTGAAAATGTGTTTCTACAGCCACTGTGCAGGTTTGGTTAGCAGTGACTGCAACGCAGCTTTAAACACAACTGGCAGTCTGCATGGAGAGGATCCTGAGACTCCAGTAGCTTCAAACACCTGTCTGCTGCTCAGCAGTGGCTTTTTTACAGCTGGCATTACAATACAGTTCATTTGTTTGACAGAAACTCTCCTTAATAAATCTTTATCTGACCAAGATCTTCTGTGCTCTAAGCCACTCACAAATCTTTTGACAGTTCAATAATCTCTATTTGCTTTTCGCAAAATATTATTTGTTTTGATGCCTTTTGCAAGACATTGCATTGTTTCATACTTTTCATCTTCAGAAAGATCTTTCTTCCTCACCATATTTCATGAGAACTGTGACTTGCTTAATAATGTGGAACAACCTCTTTAAGTAGGGTTTCCATTTACCTAAGAAGACCTGGCAAACTATTGAACAAACCTGTCTGAGATTGATACCAGTTCCTGAAAAGATGTGAAAAACAACACAAACAAAAATCTGACTCTTTATTTTACCTAAATCCTATTGATGTCACTTGCATAATAATTTGGAACACAGTGTATATATATTCTTTTTTTTTTTCAAACATTAAACAAACACGAGCAGATAGGATTCTATGATAGAACAAAAAAAATCCAAAACAATACTCAAAAATGATTAATAGTAATAACAGCTTGCAAGACTATAATGAAGCAAAGCAAAAAATCTAGCCAATCACAAAATGCTTTTTTTCCCCTTTTCTTAATAAATCAATCAAATAGTATTTCACATGGAAAAAAGTATAACAAAGTCCTGTTGTCAGTTAGTTTGTATTACTATGTCTTATCAATATGAAGCCTAAATCAAATGCTTTATCTGTGACATATATCAGGACAGCATAGTCGTTTTATAATTGATGATTAACTCTAAATTATCTGTCATATATATTTGATTAGTGTTGATTTAAGACCGTCCAGGTTTGTTCTGTGTTGTTGTGATGGCATGAATCACACCTGAGGTTCCTGTTTTGCTCAGGCCTCGTTTGAGCCTGTCAGCAGCCACAGGAAGCCACACATCCATCTCTAACACCCTGCCCACACACACACACACACACAAAGATACTCAAGCAAGAACACTACTCCCCCCATTACATGACTGTGATGTATCAGCCTGGCCCAAATTGTCTTCTACTGACGTATTGGTATCTTGGGACATGTGTCAAGACTCGTTAGGTATACAATGTATATAGTTAATCACATATTTACTTAAGCGTACTCTAAACCTAGGATAAATTAAAACAGTTGTGTACCTGAAATATATTTATTGGGGTTTGACAGACAGTTGTACTCTACATGACGTAATGTCCACACACGGTCCCAGACAACTGGGAAACGGCTATATAAAGTGTGTCTTTCGGCAGTGGCGCATAGGTTTGTTTGAACCTTTCTCTGGCGGCTTTGATTTGAGCTCGGTGTTGTTTTTAAAGCCTCAGGTTCCTCGTTGCATCATTTCCCATGAGACACAAAAATGTCTCTTTTGTCATGAGCAACTGAGTCCTTGGAAATTCAAAGCAGCTTTTTTCTCCATCTGAAAATTTGAATCGGGTAACTCAGTTATTATATAATGCACTTAAAAGTGTGTATATATTATATATAAAAACCACATATATTTATATGACATAAATATATCACATATAATAAAGTGTACTACACTATAGAGCTTTTCACACTTGAAATAGTTAACTCTGGGTCATTCTAGGTAAACAGAGTCCTGGGTTATCTTGTTTCACGTTTCACACAACTTGTAAGTAGGGCTGGGCAATATGGCTAAAAAAATACATTTTTTTTTCATACCAGTCGATATTGATAATTATCACAGTCAATTTAAAAACTTTTTTTTTTTTAAGTTTAAAAGCAGATTTTTGCTCTTTTGCTTAGGAGCCTCCTAAGTGAAAGTTGTATAAACCAGACCATTGTGTTTTTAAACATGACAAACACTTCACGTTTTTGAGTTCTTTACACTTTTCCAGTAATTTTTCCTTAACAAAATAAACATATTTGGTTACACTTTATTTTAAGGTGTGCTTGTTACAGTGTAATTATACATTTACTGTAATTATACAAGTACTGAGCAATATTAATTAACTACTTACTATATGGTTAGGGTTAGGATTAGGGTTACTTGCATGTAATGCATAATTTATCGTTATTATAATAGTAAGTACATGTAACATGCGTGTAACATGCATGTAACAAGGACACTTTAAAATAAAGTGTTACCATATATTTTTTTAAATTATACAGTGGCCAAAATTCTTAGAACACTAGTATTTTCAGCAGCTATAAAATGGTTTTAAGTCAGTTATTTCTATCTTTTGCTGCAGTGTGTCAGTGGGAAATATCAGTTTACATTTCCAAACATTCATTTAGTCATTAATTGTAATAATCCAGGGAGATTTTTGTTTGCACAAGGAGTCTGACAACAGCCAGTGCTCCACACAGAGATCTGATCTCATCATCATCCAGTCTGGAATGACATGAAGAAACAGAACAAACTGAGACAGACTAAATCCAGAAGAACTGTGGCAACGTCTCCAAGATGCTTCAAGAAACCTACCTGCAGTAGGTAGTATTTTGGGGCTTTTTATTGCTTTATTATTCAGACAGGACAGTGGAGAGATGACAGGAAAGTATTGGGTAGAGAGAGAGGAGCAGGATTAAGTTAGGACCTTGAGATGGGAATCAAACTCGGGTTGCGCTGTATATTTCGGCGCACTAACCGATATCCCACATTTCTGCCATAGTGCAGTTAGTGTTAATCCATTATAAATGACGGCGATTTGTAGATTGAAAAGCCTTCTGACTGTATCATTGCGCACAGTGTTTCTCCTGTTTGTCTGTGCTGCTTTATCTGTCTTCAAACTAGTTTAAATCACTCCGTATGTTTTCATCACCCTGTTTTTATGCGCATTTTGAAGTAGCGCATCAGAAATGAGTGATGGAAATGCCAAATTTCAAATTAGAATCCCCTAATTTGCTAAAAAGTTTTTACGCTCGCTTAAAGTGGTTTTTGACTTGTGCGAAAAAGGATTAATGTGAATATTGGGAGATGGAAACTCATTTGCTGAATAAATTCGAATAAATAAATGCCGAGTAAACGCATCTGCTCTAGTACGCTCGCGCTGCACTGCCATTTGAACTTTGAACCAGCATAAATGGTCCGTGTTGCACGGTTCAAATGAGTAATGCTGTTTCGTTCCGCTTTTGCCTTATAAACATTATATCGAACATTTATCAAACTCATTTTATTGAATAAAATTAAATTGCGATAATTATCGTTATCGTTTTATCTCCCAGCCCTACGTAATTTACCCTGGGATCAACATCCTTTATGTTCATAAGATGACATTTCACACTGCAGTGTACATTCCTAAACCCTGGGTTGTCATTCATATTTGCATATTTGTAATGTCAGTGTCATTGATTGGACAAATACTGCATGCAACCTGTTTACATAAAGGTTCTAGCGTTACACATCCTCATATTATATTGCCAAATTTACTAGTTTTTCCTGAATAGACTTATTGGTATACCTGGTGTTTCTGTGACAGCCCAAAGCATGTGAATATAAGGTACAGAGATTGGTGTCTGCTTCTTTCCTTTTCCAGGGGTTGAAAGTGGGGTTTGGAACGTCAATAACTTAGGGTTAAGCTCAGTGTGAAAATCCCTTATATAAAGTACCAAGACATTGAAATAAAAAAAGGAAAAGAATATGACAATAACTAAAAGAGCAATAAATAGGGTGATGAAAATGAGTGATAATGAGCTTTATGAGGAAGTGGAGAAAAATACAGTGGTCTGACAGTGGTTTGGCTGGCATGTGTTTGGGAAGATAAGAATGTCATACACGCTCACACAGAGCACAGTGCTGTTATTGCAGAGTATAAAACACTCTCCTGTCATCTTCTCCCCACCACAGACCTACGCCACTGCACGCACCCGGAATGGACGTGTTTTTAATCCAACTCGAGCAGTTATCTGAAGAATCTCTGTACTGACACACTCACAGCACCTTAAAACACATACACAGACACAAACGCAAACACTGTCATACCCAGACAGGTTTGTCTCAGTTTATCTTTGGAGATACCTGTGTGTAGCAAATACATCATAGAAATAAGACTTCTAAATAAGAGTCTGTGTGTGGTGTACTGCTATTATCTTATCCGTGTCAGCCATGGATGATTTGATAAATGGATGATCTCTTTACTTTGATTATGAATTATGTCAATGTACATATACTCAGCAAGTGAATGTTTCTAAATAAGGATTCATAACTGTTGATGAAGTAGGTAATACAAATATGTTACAGGTCTTAGTAAAATACTGTTGTAGTACCATACAGTAATAGTATCAGAGGAAAATACTTTAATATACGGGTGTTTATTGATGTAGGTAATATATAGGTATTTTTAAGCTTTTTTAAGCTTTGGCCCTGCAAAAAAAGAAATTCTCTCAAAACACTCCCAGTAGCGTATAAAATTTGTCTACTAATAATGTCTAAGAGTGGATTGGATGTGGATGTCATTGACATTTTAAACATTTTTGAAATATAATTTGTCTTGCTAAAGTTATTACCTACCATTTTATTTTTTCCTAAATATTTTTTTCACACTTTTTGTGGAATTTGACATCATCACAGCATGATTTAAAATATTAAAAGTGTTGTATTCACTGACACTGTTGTTGCTTTGGGAACCAAGTACACTAACTTTTGGAAAAAAAAAATCAATGTTATGTCAGTATTGTTAACCATGATGGAAATGGTGAATATGAAAACTATGCTAGTCAACAAAAATCGATAGTAATTGTTTTCATAAAATAAATATGGATTTTTTCACTATATTCAGATTCTCATATATTTCAACAATAATAATTTAGATTTTTATAATGGATATATGTATTTTAAGATTGAAAATCTGGGTCTTAGACCAGGGGTGCCCAAACACGGTCCTGGAGGGCCGGTGTCCTGCAGAGTTTAGCTCCAACCCCAATTAGACACACCTGAACCAGCTAATCAAGCTCTTACTAGGCATACTAAAATCTTCCCACCAGGTGTGTTGAGGCAAGTTGTAGCTAAACTCTGCAGGACACCGGCCCTCCAGGACCGAGTTTGGGCACCCCTGTCTTAGACAATGAACAATAAACAAAAATTAATACACTTGAAAAGTAGTATATATAAATGAAGTCATTGTTAAAAGTTTGGTAGAAGATATAAGATAATGTGATCTTCATAATCTTCATGTAACAAAAACCAAATTTGTTAGTTTTTATCAAAAACAATTAAACTTGGGAACTTAAAGTGCCTTTACCTAAAGCAGGGGTAGGCAAGTTCGGTCCTAGAGAGCCGCAGTCCTGCAGAGTTCAGCTCCAACCCTGAAAAAAAAACTCACCTGCCTATAGCCTTAGTAATCCTGAAGACATTGATTAGCTCGTTCAGGTGTGTCTGATTAGGGTTGGAGCTGAACTCTGCAGGACTTCGGCTCTCTAGGACCGAACTTGCCTACCCCTGACCTAAAGAAACACCCATACATCATGGTGCTGAACCATGGTACATGGTAGGACTACTTCATGATACTTCATGATAAAAATGCCATACTGTCGTACAAAAACTATGATAACATGGTATTTTTGCGGCATGATGAACATATTCCAGTATATTACTGTCTCTGGTGGGACATGTGATGTGCTGTCTGTATTTTGGCAGTTCATGGGAGAGATTTGCTTTATTAAAGCAAATATATATAAAATATATATACATACACACAGTATTGATGTGTGTGCAGTGTTTGTGTGATATGCATTAGCGTAATGTGAGTGTGTAATATGAGGTAATTTACTGCAGAAATTAGACCCTTTTTTATAGGGCTGCCATATTGTCAACATGGCTTGTTAAATCTCCTTTTGACTCCTCTGCCACTCCCCTCCACTTCTGTCATTCTCTTCCCTTCTTCTTTTTCATTTGTTCTAATTCCAGGGCTGGCCAGGTCTTGCCTGGATTTGAGCAGTGCTGGGTTTCAAAGGGGTAAGTGACACCTTACCTGTAATTTCATGGTTTCACTCCACCTGCCTTTGAAGTCTCAGACTGGAGATGTGTGAGTATGTGTGTTTAAGTGTGTGTGTGCATGTCTTTTGAAAGGTTGCTGAAGAAAGATTTTTAATGCTGCGCTAAGACTTCAGAAATGGGATTTTAGCTTGTAATGAATTATTTTCAATAGGTCTTTATACAAATACATTTCAACCAGTGGATTTTATAGCAGATTTTTATTACTCTAGTTTGTGTGATGTTCATACATCTGCGTATTTGCTTTGTTTGCTCAAACTTAAAACGGTTTCCCTTCTTTTCTTCAAGATTGAGGTTTACTTTCTTTCAGTGTCTTCTACACGCTGCAGCAAGTTAAGGACTCATCAAAGTGCAAAGTGTGAATATTATTTCAGCTCTTTGATACTTTTGCCAATCCAGGTGAATAACAGACAGAGCAAACACCCTCGCCGTTAGTGTATAAGAATGCTACTGTGGAATTTGTACTGTATGAATGTATAGAAATGAGGGACAACACTGAGCTTTGCTGTGTAGCCCAGCCTCTCACCAATGTCATTGGTGTTTAGAGTCATCTGCTCTCTTTGCTGTCAGTCTGTGTATTGTATGTGTGCTCTCAGCCCTATTTGTTCAATGATAGGCTGTTCTTCGTCAAGTGCTGATAGACAAATGACGCATTTTTTTGTAATGAATCATTTTGAGCAGCTCTTTACGAAACTCTGCTCTCTAATCAACATCTCATTCACACAGCATTCACCATAGCCCATTACCTCCATTTCCTATAACATTCCTTAGCATATGTCACTTTAAGGCCCTGTTTACATCTAGTATTAAGATGTTTTGGTCGATTCAATCACAAATGGACAACGCTGAATACAGGTGTAAATAGGATCCAAAATGTTTTTAGCATGTTAGCAACATACAGCACTGCTTGAAATTTAACATCTGTGCAATATTTATTTGGCAGCAACACACAATTTATTTATTTCTGTTGTTTTCTATTTATTTCCGTGCTTCATCAAAGGTTTCTATTTACAGCAAAATTTTTTTACGTGTGGAGCACTGTTGCTAATCACAGTCATGTCTATTGAGCACATGAACACAATGGCCAATCTGACACGTTTCAATTAGTCAGAATTCACACAAGCTCAATTTATGCACGTTTACAAATCCTTTCATAATAACCAACGAAGTATTTTATAATTTTTTTTGTTTGTGCTGCTTAGTAAATTTTGGGACTGACAACCATATTTAAATACCACGACTGAGGTGCCCTTGAGCAAGGCACCGAACCCCCAACTGCTCCCCGGGCGCCGCAGCATAAATGGCTGCCCACTGCTCCGGGTGTGTGTTCACGGTGTGTGTGTGTTCACTGCTGTGTGTGTGCACTTTGGATGGGATAAATGCAGAGCACTAATTCTGAGTATGGGTCACCATACTTGGCCACATGTCACATCACTCACTCACTCACTTAAATGTGGGATTGAGATATGCGCAAGTCTTAGTGGATGACTGTGATGTCAAAATAGATTTGCGCAAGTCTTAGTGTGTAAATGCAGACTAGACCTGCCACTTTTTCTGTTACATGTAACATGTTTTCATTTGTTGTTCTTTAGTTTTATTACTAACTTTTCAATTAAGCATTCTAAAGCACTGTTTACTTAATTGAAAAAATATGTGAAGGCTACATGCTAACGTTTTAATGTAAATTTCATTGATTTTTTTTTTCAAATAGTTAAATAGAATAGTTATATAATTTAACTTTTTTCCTATGGTATATCATTCAACGAACTGTGAAATGTTACTACTTAAGACTACTTAAAGTGATATTTCACCCAAAAATGAAAATTCTGTCATTTACTCACCTTCAAGTTGTTCCAAACAGTTGATGGAAACTTCATTGACTTCCATAGTATAGTGAAAAAAATTATATTGCAGTAAATGGGTTTGGTTGCATACATTCTTCAAAATATCTCCTTTTGTGTCTCAGAAGAAAGAAATTCATACAGGTTTGGAACAACTTGAGGGAAAATAAATGACAGAATTTTCACTTTTAGGTGAACTGTACGTTTAAGGCACGTTCACACCAAGGGCGATAACTATAAAGTTTTGTTAATCATTATAATTATATGACAGTAGGGAAGTCCACACTACAACTATAATGATAACAACACAGAGGAACAATATCAATTGAATCTATTTTTTTTTCAGCTGATGAATGACAAAGCCATTGACAGCCAGTCAGAATCTATCCAACTTTAAAAAGCTTGAGCATCTAATGCAGCAGATGACAAAACTGCTGTATGCGTTCTTAATAAACAGAATGTTATTGTCCGCTGGTGTGGATGCTAATATAGTTACCTTTATAGTTATCATTCTTGGTGTGAACAGCCTTTTAAAATTTTGGTATAGTGACAATACTAGTGGCATCACTTTTCAACCTATAGTATGTCTAGTACTATAGTAGCATAACAGTGTATTTACCATAATTGATGTAAAAGTTAAAGATGAAATGCATCAGTGATACCAGTGAGCAATGTTTACTTGTTGACATCATAGACTGTAAAAAAAAGATGGACGGCGCACCTTCACTCACTTCCATTGAAGAAAAGTGAAGCCGCCATTGTCTCCATATGGCACGGCCATATTGCGCTGATTTGGGACCAGAGTCTGCGCAGTAGAGAGCGAAGTGGAGCCGCGCCCTGCCTACAGTCCCGCAGAGTCAATCGCAAGCACACGCCCCTGACCCTTTTTTAAATTAGCCTGTACAGCTCCAATTGTTGTCTGCTGATTGCCATATCAATTATTATTTATTATCAATTATATTGTGTTCAAATAAGGTAAATACAACTCCAGTCTCTTCCTGAAGATCCCGAAAAAGTCAGTTGGTGCCTCAGTTCGCTCAGAGAAGCTGTCAATCTTAGCTGTCAATCATGACGTCACATTCCCGTTTTTATTACATTTACATTTAGACATTTAGCAGAAGCTTTTATCCAAAGCGACTTACAAATGAGGACAATGGAAGCAATCAAAATCAACAAAAGAGCAATGATATGCAAGTGCTATAACAAGTCTCAGTTAGCTTAATGCAGTACATGTAGCAAAGTTAAAAAAATATATATATAATAAATAAAAAGAAGACAGAATAGAAAAATAATAGAGCAAGCTAGTGTTAGAGGCCTTTTTTGCTTTTGTTAATCAGAAGTCAGAAGTCAGAAAGTCAGAATTATAATTGTATAATAAATAAAAAGAAAACAAATAGATAGAATGCAAAAAAATTAGAGAAGCAAGTGTTTGTTAGTTTTTTTTTTTTTAAAGAAAACAAGCAGTTAGTAAACAAATAGAGTGCAAGTCTAAAAGGGGCAAGTTTTTTTTATTTATTTATTTTTTATAAAGAATAGAATTAGAATAGCGACTGCTAGAGTTAGAGGGTCAAATAAAGATGACCTATCTGATAGGTAAGACTCAAACCACTGGAGTGCGGTTCCTGAGATGCCCTTTGCCAATAGGGTTGACAGGAGGATCTGGTGGTTAACCATGTCAAAAGCAGCGGACAGATCCAGCAAGATTAGTATTGAAGATTTGGAATCCGCTCTTGCCAGTCGTAGGGCTTCAACAACTGAGAGCAAGGCAGTCTTGGTTGAATGTCAGAATAGAAAAAGAATAGAGCAAGCTAGTGTTAGAGGCCTTTTATGCTGTTGTTAATTGTATAAATAAATTGTAAAAAAAAAATGTTTTCAAATAAATTGAATAAATAAAAAGAAAACAAAGATAGAATACAAAAAGATTAGAGAAGCAAGTGTTTTTTTTTTTTAAGAAAACAAGCAGTTAGTAAACAAATAGAGTGCAAGTCTAAAAGGGGCAAGTTTTTTTTATTTATTTATTTTTTATAAAGAATAGAATTAGAATAGCATTGAAGATTTGGAATCCGCTCTTGCCAGTCGTAGGGCTTCAACAACTGAGAGCAAGGCAGTCTTGGTTGAATGTCCATTTCTGAAACCAGACTGGTTGCTGTCAAGGAGGTTGTTCTGTGTGAGAAAGGCAGAGACTTGGTTGAACACAGCTCGTTCAAGTGTTTTTGCAATGAAAGGAAGAAGGGAAATCAGTCTGTAGTTCTCTAAAAGATAGCATCACATAACTAACTAAAACCAAACTTATTAAAAAAATTTACAATTGAACTTACATCATCGTGTAACCATCTTTGAAAACAAAATATTTGAAGTAAAATTTAATTATTTAGTTTGTCTCACGACCCATAAGATTACATGGAGAGGGCGGGGTTTATGCAGTGTTAATTTCGTCAATGAAGACGAGGAAGAAAAATATTCGTTAACGAAAAATTTTTCTGTGACTAAGACGAGACGTTGACGAGCTAAAACTAATATCTGATAATAAAAACTATGACGAAATTTATGCCGCGTCTTCTTAACAAGACGAGACTGGACTATAATGTTATTTGAGGACTACCGGACATTCAAAATAAATCCTATAGGCTAAATTCAAAATGTGCGTCCCTGTCATTGGACTGCAATCGGATAAGGGGCGTTTGCATATCTAGTCTCAGTATGGCAGCCGCAGTGGATGGATAGACTACCAAAACGTAAACTAGCGATCTAAAACAATGGCCTCTGCACCCGAAGGGGTAGGGATAAGGTGACCAGACGTCCCGTTTTTCCCGGGAGTCACAATTTGTTGTCAATTAACTTAAAGGATAGGCGGAATCGCTCTGATAGAAGTGCTCTCTCTTGCGCACGCTCCAATTCTTCAGTTCTCATATACTGCGCACGATCAGTTTTCAGTGCTCAAATACACACACAGCAGTCCAAATGTCTATCGTGTAGAGTATCTCACATAAATACAGTCGGTTATGGATTAAGTGAACGTAAACAGGTGGGTGAAAACTGAACGTGTGTCAGTATTACATGCATGCCGTCTTAAAGGGACAGCATTAATTAAGTATCTATCCGTGTCATTAATGTTAACCAACAAAAGATGTTAAATAAATGTACACGTTAAGTAAACCTACTGTATCTGAAAAATGAGTTTAATTTGTATCTCTTTCGTATTTTGTCTTATTGTGCTTCTTTTTCATAAATTATATATATTATCTATATTATATATGAACAACTATTATTTTTATAGTTGCTCCCTTTTCACTACTGTTAAAGGGATAGTTCACCCAAAAATGAAAATTGTCATAATTTATTCAAGTTTTTCCAAATTCAATCCTTGATTCAAATTTCTCATAAGCTTAATTGATTTGGTCTAAAGAGAGAAGAATTAATGACTATTTTTGTTTGAAAACTACATATAAAATAGCTACCAAAATAAATGTTGGTAACTGCAGTTTGACTAAAATAATGACTAAAAGTAATGACTAAAAGTTGACAAAAATGCAATGACTTTTCGTCGACTAAAACTAGACTAAAACTATGAAAGACTCAAATGACTAAAATGTGACTAAGACTATTAAGCATTTTCGTCTCAAGATAAAGACTAAGACTAAATCAAAAATGCCTGTCAAAATTAACACTGTTTATGACCTATTCTGGGACCAGCCACCTGGGGGTGATCGAAACGCGATGGCTTTACTTTTGAGGACTAGTGCAGCACACTTGGTTGACATGGTCAAATGTAAAAAGAAAGAATGAGAAAGAGTTTCCACTGAGTTTCCAGCAAGGTGTCTGTGAGTCTGTGTTTGGGCACTGCTTCAAATTTTTGACAGGAATATCAGTCCGTCTGCTCAGGGGTTTTGACCCTTCCCTCCTCCCGACCCTCTAAAACTAACAAAGCGAAGCCAATGACCCAGCCGTGCACCTGAACCCCCCGCCTGCCCACTATCACTCAAACTCTCACAGATTAAGGAAGTTTAGAAACCACGTTCATTCACAACAACCACCGCAGATTGAGTCTCGTTCGCTTCTGAGTGAGTGTATTCGAGCAATGCCCTTCCTTCGCAATTGTTGACGTATTGCAACTGCATGGTGTAATTTCAGCAGAAGCTCTCCGACAGGAAGTTTGCCTCTTCCACGACACTGAGTCCAATCCCTGAAACAATAACTGTCAACATATCCCAGTGTGTGTGAGCTGGTGTCATGGCCGCTGAGAGTGTTTACCCATAACACAAAGCTGTGAGTTTGATGCATTAATACCACGGACCTGTGTAAACTGTAAACAACTCGCCAGTGCCCACCTCTCTCGTTTTCTCACAGTGTCGCACATTCACCCCTCTTTCTGTCTTTCTCTCTCTCCTGGGTCAGATTAAACAATAATAACATGGTACGGTGCCAAGTTCACAGCACCCCCTTCTCTACAGACAAAACCGCCACGACTGTGCAGTTAGTTAACGTTGTAATCTCTGGTGCTTTTATTCATTAAAATATAAACTGTGATATCTTCAGATCCATCCACAGCTCAATTATTTTTTAGAGAGATCTCCAGGCCCTAATGGCTTGAGGTGTTTGCCCATTTTAGTCTGGGAAAAGAGCGAGCGGGAGTATATGGAAGACTGGGTACGTCTACTGTAGATTGAGCTGCTGGGTCATGTCTGGTCATGAGGAAAGAAGGAGCTACCACACTCAAGGGAGCTTTTCCCTCTCCAGATGTTCGTGCCTCCTGCCTGCCTCTGTCTAAACCAATCAGTGTCTGGGGTGCCGACCTATCCAAAGCATACAAGGTTACCTGGTGGGAGCTGACCTTCAGGAATTACAAGGCGGTTATTCAGCAAAGCCTAAAAAACACAACACCACTGTAGAAAAAAGGGATAATAAAGCAAGATATGTGGTGAGATGGAGGGAAATATGTTTATTTGAGGAATTAAAAATATTCTTGAGTCTGTACATTTACATGTGTATACTAAGTTATACTGAAGTAAGGCATTCTTGTAGCTCATGACAGCAGTCACACTGGAAAGGTCACACATGGCGTAGGCGAAAGTACCGCCCCAGTGGGGCTTTACAAAGCGAACATGCAAAGAGAGTCAAACACCCAGTACAAAAAAAGGTAAAACAACGATGTTGGACGCCCTACCTTTTCGAACCGAAGTACACAGACAAAGAACTAACCACGCATGACCTTTGCAACGTGATTACGTAATGTGTGAAGTCGCGCATTCGCATCACAGAGCTACTGCAAGACGAGCATTTGTGGTTAAAATGTCTATACATTTTTATTGTTTTTTTTTAGAAAATGACCGATCATTTGGCTAGATAAGACCCTTATTCCTTGGCTGGGATCATGTAGAGCCCTATGAAGCTGCATTGAAACTGCAATTTGGACCTTCAACCCATTGGGTCCCACTGAAGTCCACTATTTGGAGAAAAGAAGTTAAGGTTTTTGAGGAAAACATTCCAGGATTTTTCTCCATATAGTGGACTTCAATGAGAGCCAATGGGTTGAAGGTCCAAATTGCAGTTCCTGGAATGTTTTTCTCAAAAACCTTTATTTCTTTTCGACTGAAGAAAGAAATACATGAACATCTTGGATGACATGGTGGTGAATAAATTATCAGGAAATTTTTATTCTGGAAGTGAACTAATCCTTCAGTAGCTTCGAATAGAACCTGCTGCTTCTAGTTCAGTCTGACTGACTGACTGGCTGGTCAGTGTGATTTGTCTGGTTTTCACAAAAGAAGCTATGCTTACAGTATTTATAAAACACCCTTTTCTTATGGTCCCATTTATAGCAATAAATAAGTATTGTAGCCACCAAATATTTGCTTGGTTTTGTTACTTTCACTTGAGTTTGTTTTAGATTATTAGATGTGCTACTGGTGCTTTTGAAGCTGGTCTGAAACAGTTTTACATCATACACAGAACCCTGCATGTTTAAATACACTTTAAAAGTTTGATTACAGTGAAATTAAAACAATTTGTTATTTTAAAATGTCATGTACATTTTTCTGTCTGACTGAAATTGGACTAACTGATCTAGATAATGTGATTCTAGCTCTGCTTCGTCCAGCATATATACATGTAAGACAGACTTCAATTGACCTCGATATTGTGTGCATGCTCTGAAAGGGTTATGTGTCATATTTAATCCTTCAATTGATCAATTACGGTATCTTGTGTCCACCATTTTTTTTAACATAAGAGCAGACACAGCCATTTTAACTTGAATGAGCAAGATGAAAATTTGCCTGTGTGTTACTCACCTGCCTCGAGGCATCCTATGAGTATATGACTTTCTTCTTTCAGACGAATCCAAACGGAGTTATATTAAAAATTGTCCTGGCTATTCCAAGCATTACCATTGCAGTGGGTGGGTGTTTCTGTTGAACAGTCCAAAAGACGTCAAATAAAGCATGCACATCCATAATAAAACGTGCCTCACATGGCTCCAGGGGGTGAATAAAGGCCTCCTGTAGTGAATCCATGCATTTTTGTAAGAAAAATATTCATACTTCAAACGTAATAAACACTTTTCTCTCACTTCATCTAACTGTGGAAGCGTGTTTAGTGACGAACGAATGAATGGAAACGTGATTAGTGACGAATGCGGAGAGAGAACAAAACAAAACGCTAGTCATGAATTAGAAGTACAAACCGAGGATTTGTAAAGAAAAGTGTCGGATGATTTCGATATAAGCCATAAGGAGACAGGTTTTCCTTTGCTAAAGTAAGGAAACTTTGCTTCCTTTGCTCCTATGAACAAACTCGCTAGACTAGCATATCTCAGAGGCACGCGCGGTGCGCCTACGTCCTACATCATCTGCCGGAACGGCTTCCGCGTACGACAGATAGCGGAAGTGAGAGAAAAGTGTTTATTACGTTTGAAATATGGATATTTTTCTTAGAAAAAAAGCATAGATTCGCTACAGGAGGACTTTATTCACCTCCCGGAGCTGTGTGTGGCACGTTTTATTATGGATGCGCGCATTTTATTTGACGTCTTTTGGACTGTTCAATAGAAACACCCACCCACTGCAATGATAACGCTTATTCAAACAACTTATAAAAGTGCATGTAGCATCCTATGACCCCTTTAACTAAAATGAAAATGAAAATGGAAAATACAAAAATAAGAAAAATTCAAAATACTGAAAAAAAGAAATATAATAATATCTCATTGGTATACTAAAACAACACTATAGACTAATCAAGCAGCAAGAAAGCTTCCTTATTTTTCATAAAGCACGTAATGAGAGATTTTAGTTTTAAAAGGGTGTCTCATTAATGTGCTAAACATTTTCAGGTGTTCATTGACTCAGGCATAAGGAATAACATGCGCTCTCAGTTGCTGTATAGTCCCTAACCCCCACCCCCGTTGGGTTTCTCCCTTGATGCAGACTGCACTCGTCCCCCAGATGAACTTGTCTGTGAGGGGTAGTGGGCTGGATTAGTGGGCCTGTTGCTCAGCTTGGACGCCGGTCTTCTTAATGAGCTCTTCTCCATGGCTCAGAGAACCCGGTTTGACCAGATGTTCAGCCTAGAGGGGTTGGTGAAGGGGTGACACTACAGATCTAGAAGAGCGCATCTAATGGAGCTGCAGATAACAGCTCTGACCTTATGTCAAATGGGCAACAAGATACGGCTAGAAACTCCCCTGGAAGTGACACCTGTGAGTGATTTGTTAATTGACTCTACAGGACAACACTGGAAAAAATATAGAGACTAGAAAGATGGAATGAAGGAAAGAGAGATAGTGCCAAGAATGGCAAAGACGTCTGAAGCATTTAAGGTGAGAGCAAAGAGGCAGACATGCACTGGCAAGTGTCCCAGGACTTTGACCGCAGACAGACCTCCCACTTTATACACCTGCTTCAGCTCTGCACAACATGTGTCTTTCATTTACACACACACGCACGCACGCACGCACACAGGTTTGTTTTTGTGAAAAGTGGGGACATCCCATAGGCGTAATGGTTTTTCTACTGTACAGACCATATATTCTATTGCCCTACACCAACCCTACCCCTAAACCTACCCCTCACAGTAAACTTTGTGCTATTTCAGATTTTCAATACACTCCATTCTGTGATTTATATGCGTTTTGAAAAGTGGGGACATGGGGTAATGTCCTGAAAAGTCACCTTCTCCTTGTAATACCTATGTCATACCCTTGTCATTATACAAATTTATGTCCTCATTTGTCACAAAAACGCACACACACACACACACACACACACACACACACACACACACACACACCATTATTATGCTTAACATACAGGGCTCATGATTAGTCTTATGCTGGATTCATAACCATTACCTGTGTTCACTGTCTCCAACTGCAACAGCCATCAAGCGCTCAGAGAATATGTCTGTGTCAAGGTTGAAGTTTATTAAAAATCACTTGAAATGAAATTTTATGTCTCTTTATTGTCCATCTAGTAAAGGTTAATTAATCAAATTAAAGGAAATTAATGAGAGATGTGATACTGTTCAGACTGCGTAATTAATAAAGTAATCCCATTACAGTCAATTAAAGGTAATTAGTAATTTTTGGAGTAACAGCCCAACTCTATTGAGTTGATTAGTGAGGTCACTGGTTATATGGGGATTTCTTTAGCTAAGGGTGCTTTTGGTCCTATGGACTTTTAGAAAATAGACTCCCTGAATTCTGTAATTTCTACCTTTTTTTCTGACGTCATGAAAATTCTCACCACATCTGGAAATGGCTGTCATGGAACTAATATTTAAATGTAATAAAATAGCATTGTCATTTTATGGATCCTAAACACAATATTTTCACACTTTTTGCATAACTTGAAAATTGCAGCTTGACTAGAATTGTTACACATCACATGTCTAATACTTCATATTAAGCTCTGTCCAGGTACATTTAGAGTATATGTTTACACAATGACGATGTACTACAAAATGGAAAAGTTTTCCTCTTGTGTTTTTGAATAGTTTTGTATACATGTTGTCAAAACAATCCCTGTTCACATGGATCTGTGAAAATGACTAAAAACGTTGCATTATGCATGCCAGTCCAGTAGCTGACAATGTCATTTTGTAAAGAAACTTGCACATGCCTACAGACGTTTTTATAGTTTACAAGGAGACATTAATGGCATTGTTTTCAAAAACTTTAGAAAAAACTTTATTAGGGGCAAAATTGTTGGTTGTGGTGGGAATGATCCAACAACTGTTGCACAGCTGTAATAAATAACAATAAAAATGCTATAAATAATTATTTTCACAATTTCAAGCAGTTTGTGCTTATTTAACTTATTTTAGATGATGATCGATTTAAACGTAATAAATCATATTATTAAAAAGTGTTTTCATATAAGACTAAAATTCCATTAGTTTTAATCAAATCTGTTAATAAAAATTATTCTCTGGGACATAAAAGTGCCCAAACTGGAAGAAACTCCCACATGTACACAGCGGAGCCAGCCACTTCCATCAGCTCCACTTCTCATATAGAAGCTTTGAAGTACATAAATATCCATATAGATCATACCTGTGTTTAATTCACTAGTTAGTGTTTTATTTACGTGAAGCCGTGCCGACTATAGTAGTGAACAGTGAGGGGATCAGCTTGTGGCTGCCAGAGAGAGAGAGAGAGGAAATGTAAAGTGTTAGAGTTTGTTTTGTTTTTAACAGGGTGAATGTAGAGAAGCTGTTCCCTCGTCGCACCCCTAGCTGCCCTTGTTGTCCCAGGGCAAGAGGTCGGCTGTACAATAGCGGCCCCTGTCCCAGTACTGCACAAAAGGCTGTCCATGACGATTAGTGTTAGGCGTTAGATGGTGAGCGGCTAATAGCTTATTACACCGCTGTGGGGAGAGTGGCCCCCGGAGAGCTGCAAATTGCAATCCGGGTCCAATTAAAAAATAAAAGCAAAGAACAGAGGGACGGGGACGCGGGGCAATGACACACATTCCTCTGTAGCCCCTCACATTTCACTTTCACACTCGCTCACTATATGCTCATCTAACCCTCTCTCTGCCTTGGGCCTGCCTGCAGCATTCAGCTATATCTGCAAAAACAATAAACTGTGCAGTCATCATTACTTTTTTTGGTGTATCAGGTTGATTAAGTCACATGAACAATATTTGAATTGAATAAAACATTAGAATAAAACACTAGAAACCTTTTTACAGTGCAGCTTTCCATCTCTGTGTTATACACTGTTACTTCAGTACTGTTCTGTACTGATATCAGTGTTATGACAGTACAGTTTCATAATTCTCTGGACCCCAGGAGGACTAAGAGACAGTAATTCGTATCCGTTTATTTGCATCATGAGCTTTCAGAATGGTGGTTGTAGTTACTCATTGCGTATGATTTTAAAGATGTGTGCTAACCCCTTAGCATTCCTGGAAAATTTAACTAAGCACAAAGTGTACCACGGGCGGTGCATTGGAATGCTTACAGGTTGATATAATAATGATTTTACAGTTTACTAAGATAACATGACACTTCATTTGTTGACAAAAAACTACAATGGAAAAACATTCATGAATTTACAGTCAATCTGCTGTCATGACTACTTGTTATCTTTTAAATCTGTTTAATTCCTGGCTTTATATGCATGTGATAATCATTATATTAGAGTATTTTTACTTTTAAGGTGTACATTCTTCATCTTCTATTGTCTATTGTTACTTTTTTCATGCAGTCTGACTATATCTCTAAATTGTGACTTTATATCTTATAATGTGACTTTTAATCTTGCAGTTTGACTATACAGTATCTTCCAGTTGCGACTTTATATTTCACAGTGTTACCTTTATATCTCATAATGTGACTTTTTATCCTTCATTGTAACTATACCTCTCAGTTGTGACTTTATATCTCACAATGTGACTTTATTTTTCAAACGGTATGTCTCACAATATTTTTTTTTTATCACAGTCTGACAATATCTCTGAATTGTGACTCTGATAATGTAATTTTATATTTTAAAATGTGACTAATATTTTTTTGGCAGTGTGTCTATGGGCCCTATTTTAACGATCTAAGCACATGGTCTAAAGCGCACGGCGCAGGTGCACTCAGGGCGTGCCGAATCCACTTTTGCTAGTTTAACGAGGGGAAAACGGTCGGCGCGCCCGGGCGCATGGTCTAAACGGGTTGCCCCTATTCTCTTAATGAGTATTGGGTGTTTTTTTTGGCGTAACGTGCAATAAACCAATCAGAGTCTCATCTCCCATCCCCTTTAAAAGCCAGTTGCGCTCGCGCCATGGCGGGTTCGCTATTTACATGGCGGAATGTAATTTTTCATTTAAAAAAATGTTTGTGTGCTGCTGCGCATCCCTGTGTGTGTAATAATTATATAGGCGTATATTACTAACGTGCTCTTTAAATAACAAAGAAAAAATATTG